>NC_141534.1:6320000-6482857 GCF_021556685.1 Rattus norvegicus
TTCAGTTTTGAGAGTAAGCCAATTTTTCTTTAAAGTGCCATGAATTCAAGGAACTGTGTATTCTTAATAAAATTACAACTCGTTTAAATATTCTATGGATTTTTGAGACAGGGTCTCAAGTACAGGATAAAACAATATCTTCCAAATACACATAGGAGTGAGAGCCCCAGAACCTAAGCAAACAAACAAACAAACAAAAGCTTTGGGTAGTGGTACATGCCTGTAGTCCCAGAATTGGAGAGATGAAAATGGAGGAATCTCTGGAGCTTGCTGGCCAGTTGTCCTAGTCTACTTAGCAACTTCCAGGCTAATAAGAGACCCTACCTAATAAAAAAACTAGAGGAAATATGTCTGAAGAACACAGCTATGGTTGTTGTCCATTTTCACATGCATACACACACAAATATATATATATATATACATATATATATATACACATACATATACTGTATATGCAAACCAATGTAAGAGACTATAACCTACAATGTAAAGCATATTCATAAATGTTGAAGGTGTGTATCATCATATAATTTATGTGAGGTGGTGGGAAATATGGGAAATGCCATGGTAATGGCCTTTTTTTTGTGTGCCCATTATTTAGACTGATGTAACTTACTTGAGTTTTATCAGAATAAATACATCTACTCATTCATTGAGCAAAAAGAACAATAAGACCTACAAATACTTGTACTTACTAAGTAGTAAGTGTCTCCAGACCATGACACAAGGAAATCAGGTGAGAAAGATCTCCCCAACCACTTGATTCACTAAGATGAACTGTAAACCTATCAGCACCGAATTTGATCAAATATCCCAACAAAAAACCCCAGAGAACGGCTACCAGAGGAGTCTGGAATACATCTCTCTCCATACTGTGCTTAATGGAATGTTAAACATTCTTAAGTTCAGAAACTAACCAACCGAAAGACCTTAAGGACTGGTACCTGGGCATTACAGATTCCAGGACTGGGAATAGTTAAGTGTTCGCAACTGAGAAGAAGATGTCATATTTCCGCGTGATTGGCTAAAGAACTACAAAAGCTCTTCTCTTGATCCTGAGGAAAACTTGTTCCTAAATTCAATCCTGTGTAACAGTGCCTAAGAGCAGGATGGAAAAAAAGATCCCTCTAGAATTACCTTAACAAGCATAGATGTCCCAGTGCCCAAAGATATATAATATCTAGGATCAAATGAAAACTATCAGATACGTAACATCATGTGCAGAATGATTGGAAAAATATCAAAGTGAGAATGCTAAAGAATTACTACATGGCAGTGCAGTTCAAATAGAGGGTTCCAGAGTGATAGAATGAGGAAGAGAGTATTTTAGAGTGAGGAAAGCTCTGAGTGGTCAGAAGGAAGCGTTAAAGAGACAACACTAGACTCTGTTAAATCCTGAGCACCCGTGGTTGTGCACAAGATGGGCCTAGGGACATGTGGCAATGTCTCTCAATATGGTTTCAAATTCTTCATTGTAGAGCACCTAGGATGTCACTCTGAGCTGTTTAACAATGACATGTCTCTAACCTAATAATGATGTAGCAATTGTCTTCTGTTTGCGATGACATACCTGACCTCAGCTGGCACTATCACATTTAAAAGAAGTGTGTGGATGCACAGAGACGTGGGCAGCAATAGACCAAGGGTTCTGAAGATGAAGGAAGGAGTAAATGAGCTATGGCCATGCTGTGAGCATCGTCAGCATCCTCCTGATTAGAGTTGAGAAGGGTCATTGTTGGGGCTCATAGAAACCCTCACCTCACGGGTGCGGGGCAACAGGCACAACTTTGTATAGTTACAACAGAAAGTATGACTTTTTGTTTTCAGTGATCTGTATGAGGAAGGGAAGAAAAAAGGAATAGATTGGGGGAGGGGGAAGCAGAGACCAGGCAGGAATGGAAAGAAGGACTAAGCAATGAGTTTCTCATGTTCGCATTGCAGGAAAGTCAGAAGGCCTCATGGAGGGCTGATTTTCCAGGGACGCTTTTGAATTCTCTGAGACGACAATAAGGCTGTCAGAATCTCTTTCAGTTCTTTGTAAAGTGGATTTATTATTCTGACTTGAACAAAAGGTCAAAGCACAGCAATTTGTGGGTTTCGGAAAGCAAATCCAATGGTTTAGAAATTTCATTAATGAATTCCCCTAACAGACACGGTACAGCTTTTCCTAACCTCTCATTTCTATGTCCTACTATTAGAAGAAAGAAAACACCCTTATCAGTTTGGGGTCAGTAGCCATATGGCTTGTTAATACATTCTAAATGAGCAAACAATTTCTGATTTTTTTCATTCAAAGTAAAATATGTTCTTCTAAAAAAAATATTCAACCTTCTCATAAGCTGATCAAAAAAAATCATATGGTGAGTCCTCTTTAAAAAAAATAAAGAATTAAATTCAACCAAGAAACAATAAGTGATCCTTGAAGGAAGAAACAGTGAGAAACCAAATGCTAAATATGAGAGGAGACAAATAAGCCCAAAGCATCTTGATCTCTATGCTGGTGCCTCAGAGAATGGACAACGAGTTTTAGTATCCATTGGATCATGAAAAAGAAGTTCTGTTCACCATGGAAGTGAGAGAACTGAACCTGGAACCCCAGCATAAATCAAGGTGCTTTGATGACCTGCCTAATTTAGAATTTACTAGAACTGGAACAGTCATGATGCCCACTAGCCTGCAGAAGCTTGTCAGTGCCTGGACTGGGATAGAAAACAAATGAACTCACAAAGCTTGGCACTCAAGGCCTGGATTGAAAGCTGAGCTTGTGGTCACTGTAGGTCAGGCCTAGGAATCTTCCTGTAGTCCACAGGTTACAGGTTTAATCCCTGAGCTGTTGGCAGGTGGTGGAAACTTGAAGAGTTGGAAGAGGTTTTAGATATCTGTAAGTGTGCTGTAACAACTCTCTCCTACCCTCTCTTCTCTTCTCATGTCCTCCCTTTCCCCCTTCTCCTTCCCTTCCCTCCCATCACCCACTCCACTCCCCTCCGCTTCTCCCTGTCCATCTATCTTCCTTCTTCCACTGTGAATTTTCCCAGCCAACACCATAAAACACTACAAGACCCAAGAAAGGGAGCCAGCCAGTTATGGACTGAAGATGCAAACATCAAGCCAGCACTTTTGTTTTGTTTTCTTTTTTCTTTATATGCTAATTATCTCAAGTGTCTGTTATGTGACAGAAGCTATGTAACATAATTTCACAAAAGCCATAACCAGCGAAATTATTAAATCACCTGTAAGATCATTTATAACCACTAGGACACAGATAAAAAGTCTTTGCAAGGCAGTATTTTTAAATGGCTTCAAAATCTAGGGTGGGAGGCATAGAAAGGGATCCAACTGTGCAAAGTTCCATTAAAGGGTTGCTTTTTTTTCTTCTTTTATGGGATATTTTCTTTATCTACATTTCAAATGTTATACCCTTTCTTGGTCTCCCTTCCGGAAACACCCTATCCCATCCCTCCTGCTTCTATGAGGGTGCTCCCCCACCAACCAATCCTCTCCCTCCTGCCTCCTCATCCTGGCATTTCTCTATACTGAAGCATCCAACCTTCACAGGACCAAGGACCTCTCCCCCTGTTGATGCCCTACAAGGCCATCCTCTGATACAAACGTGGCTGGAGACATGGGTGACTGAATGTGTACTCTTTGGTTGGTGGTTTAGTCCCTAGGAGCTCTGGGGGATCTGGCTGATTGATATTGTTTAGATTCCACCTCACACCAGTCAGCATGGCTAAGATCAATACCTCAGGTGACAACAGATGCTGACGAGGATATGGAGAAAGAGGAACACTCCTCCATTATTGGTGGGATTGTAAGCTGGTACAACCACTCTGGAAATAAGTATGGAGAGGTTCCTTAGAAAATTGGACATAGTACTACCTGAGAACTCAACTATACCCAAAAGATGCTCCAACTGGGCATGTATACTGGGCATGTAACCAAAAATGCTCCAACATACAACAAAGACATATGTTCCACTATGTTCATAGCAGCCTTATTTATAGTAGTTGGAAGCTGGAAAGAACCCAAATGTCCTTTAACAGAGGAGTGGATACAGAAAATGCAGTACATCTATACAATGGAGTTCTATTCAGCTATTTATGAACAATGACTTCTTAAGCAAATGGATGGAACTAGAAAATATCATGCTGAGTGAAATAACCCAATCACAAAAAAACACATATGGCATGCACTCACTGATAAGTGGATATTAGCCCAAAAGCTAAGAATATCCAAGATATATTTCACAGACCATATGAAGTTCAAGAAGAAGGAAGACCAAAATGTGGATGCTTCAGTCCCTTTTAGAAGGGGGAATAAAATACTCACAGGAGAAAATGCAGAGACAAAGTGTGGAGCAGAGACTGAAGCAAAGGTCATACAGAGACTGCCCTACCTAGGGATCCATCCCATATACACTCAACAAACCCAGATACTATTGTGGATGCCAAGAAGTACATGGTGACAGGAGCCTGATATAGCTGTCTCCTGAGAGGCTCTGCCAGACAGAGCCTGACAAATACAGAGGTGGATGCTCACAGCCAACCATTGGACTGAGAATAGGGTCTCCAATAGAGGAGTTAGAAAAAGGACTGAAGGATCTGAAAAGGTTTGCAACCACATAAGAACAACAGTGCCAACCAACCAGAGGTCCCAGAGCTCTTAGGGACTAAACAACCAACCAAAGAGTATACATGGAGGAACCATGGCTCCTGTTTCATATCCAGCAGAGGATGGCATTGTTGGGCATCAATAGGAAGAGAGCCTCCTTGGTCCTGTGGAGGCTTGTTTCCCCAGTGTAGGGGAATACCAGGGTGTTGAGGTAGGAGTGGGTGTGTGGGAGTGGGAGCACCCTCACAGAAGCAGGGAGAGAGAAGATGAGAGAGGAGGGAAATGGGAAAGGGGATAACATTTGGAATGTATATACATAAACTATCCAATAAGAAAAGGAAAACTACAGCAGGGTTGTAGCACTGTGGTAGAGCACTTGTCCTGTGTGAGCAAAACTTTGAGTTTGAACCTCTACGGGGGCATTGGAAGGGATAGTGGTACATGCTTGCAGTCCCAGAACTGCAGAGATGGAGGAAGAAGAATCTCTGTAGGTTGCTGGCCAGCCTTCCTAGCCTTCTTAGCAAATTCCAAGCCAATAAGAGACTCTGTCTAAGGAAAAACTAGGTAAAAGGTGTCTTAGAGACAACAGCTATGGTTGTTCTACAACCTTCACATACACACACACACACACACACACACACACACACACACACACACAGGCACAGGCACAGACACATGCACCCACTCATACACGATATATACATGCACATATAGTGTACATGCAAACAAACATGAGTCTATAATTTCAATATGACGCAGATTTATAAAGGTTGAAGATGTGTCTCATCATGCAATTAATGTGAGGTGATAGAAAATATGAGAAATGCTTGAAGATAATAGAGTGTTTTTGTTTTCTTTTTGTTTGTTTGTTTTGTACCCATCATTTAGACTGTTGTAACTCATTTGAGTTTTATTAAAATTAACAAAATGATGATAGGAGGAGGAGGAGGAAGAGGAGGAGAAAAGTCACAACAACTCAAATTAAGTCCTAAGTCTTTCAGTAATTATAACTTAATACATTGACTATAACATATTTTTCTGTAATTTAAAAAGAAATACTGGTAGTTGCATCTTGTTTGTAATAGGTTCATCTAACCTAAAACAAAAGGTAACAAACAAGTTACCAAAGAAATGTCAAACAAAAGAATGGGGTGGGGTTATTTTAATACAATAAACAATTTGTTTTCAGAAAGATGTCATTATCAAGAGCAAGAGGAGTCAGAGTAACTGGAAGATAAAATAATTTGAAATTTATACACGGAAGCACGCAACCTCAAGAAAATAATAAACTCGTTAAAAATCATTCTCTGAATGTTTCTTTGTAGGTCCATTATATGGCAACTAATTATTAGAATGAGTGGGCAGAACTAGAATAAGTTTTAATTGAATTTAAATAAAATACAAAATAATAAGTAAAAAGCTAAAAACAGCCACCTTCTGTGGCTCTAAGGAGGGCATGTACTGCTAGAAATGTTTACATTGCAAAAATGAAACACAATGCAAAGCAATACAAAACCACAAAGCTTACAAAGCTAGAGTCAGCTTGGTGTATCCATAATTGAGTACGTGAGGTCAGAGGATCACAAGTTTGAGACTTGTTACAGCTCCATGATGAGATGCTCTGACAAGCACCCCCAAGAGAGGAAATGGGGGAATTAAAATGATCAGCCAAGCTAAAACATATAGCTTCTTAGAAAACACTAAAGTCACAAAAGCCACAGTCCTCTGAAGTTGTTGGTGCAAACAAAATAAAAAGCACAAATGTGCAGCATTTAGGATAAAATTAAAATATAAACTTGTATGTATATGAAATGTAAAATAGACTTAGAAATACTATGAAAGATTTGCTATGATGCCAATTTAACCCTAAGCAAACAGAGAAAATTTCCTAAAAAAAACCTTTTAATTAACAAACCCAACTCAAGACAGAATATATTATCTGAATAATGCTGTCTAATTACAATGAACACAGAAGCTTAAAACACACCCATAAAAGACTACTAGATTTTTCCAGACGGTTTTAAAAGAGTTCAAAGGACAGATAACTACTATCTTCTACAGTCTCATCTAGAATATTTTAAAGCAAATATTCTATGCTTCATTTTACAAAACTAATAAAACCACCACCACCACCAGTACCCCCCAAAAAATCTGAAATTCATTCCAATTTCATTCATGGTCTAATTGCAAACATTAGTATTATGAAATCATATTCCAGAAGACATTAAAAGATCACAGCACAAAACAGATATCATAAGCATACTGAAGTAACTAAAGGAAGGATTCCATTTTCACTGATGACTATGTTTCTACATCAGGAAACTATTAAAAGTTGGTTCCTATATAATCAATACCTCAGGCTAATGATAATTTACCTGAGACAGCATCCCCCTTCTCCTTTTTTACTGGATAAATAATTCTTATATTTTAATTAATGTAAAATGTATATAATGAAGACCACTCGTCTTAACTGAATGCTTTGGTAGCATTTAGAATATCCAATATGTTGGTGACTGCCACCTCTGCCTAAATCTAAAACATTTTCATTATAGAATATAAAATCGGCGCTATCAACCAAGCCTGGATTCCCTAATGCTGTCCCCATTTCAGTCTTTATCATAGTGCATTAGGTTATTTGAGTTTAAAGATAGTTAGTTTGAGATGTTGTCTTAAATTTCTACTTGAAAGAATTTTAAATGAGTTTTGATTTGGGATTAGAACAGAGTTTCCAACAAGTTCTCAAATAGCCCTAAGTGTAATTTCACCATTTTGTACCATATATTTTTACAAAGCAGTGTTCTCCACATGGATGATTATGAAATAAAACTGTTGATCGACAATATCTACATAATATGAAGTCAAACATTCAGCCAGGATTGTTTTATGCGACAGAATAAGTCTATCTAAGTTATTAGCATGCAAGTTTGCTTTGTCATTAATGAACGGTAAAATGATATGTATAGCACACTAGAGAACTTTTCAAATAAACTTGTTTTTAAATTACGGTCACTAGATATCTGATTTCAAAATTTCCTTTATATGTTGCATAACTGGAATAATTTTTTATAAACTCCTTCATGTGAAGGAGATCAAATAGAAGTCTAGGATAGGAAAAACAATGAATAAAATGATTCCTAGTGATACTTTGCCATTCTCATGGATTGGAACCTAGTCCAGTTGTCATCAGAGAGGCTTCATCTAGCAACTGATGGGAGCAGATGCAGAGATTGACAGCCAAACATCATTAGGCCGAGAGAGAGAGAGAGAGAGAGAGAGAGAGAGAGAGAGAGAGAGAGAGAGAGAGAGAGAGAGAGAAACTAGAACTCTTTATCAGGTTCTTTCCCTTAGAGCTTGAAGAATCCCATGGAAGAAGGGGAGGAAGAATTGTAGAAGCCAGGGGGACCAAGGACACCAGGAGAACATGGCCCACAAAATCAACTAAACAGGGCTCATAGGGGCCACAGTACTGATGTGATAATCGCTGAGCCTATATGGCTATGCACCAGGTGCTCTCGGTATATATTATGGCTGTTAGCTTTGTGCTCTTGTGGGACTCCTAACAGTGGGAGTGAGGGTGTCTCTGACTCTTTTACTTGTTCTTCAGTCCCTTTTCCCCTACTGGGTTACCTCAGCCAGATCTAAAATATGAGTGTTTGTGTCTAGACTTCCTGTATCTTGTTATACTTTGTATGGTTCATATCCCTGGGAGGCTTGTTCTTTTCTGAAGGGAAATGAAGGAGAAATAGATCTGGGGAAAAGAGAAGGTGAGGGAGGGAACTTGGAGAAGTGGAAGGAAAGGAAATTTTAGTCAGTACTGTATGAGAAAAAAACCTTAAAAAATAGAAATATAGAGAAATTTTCATATTAAAAAAGAAAAGAATAAAAGATTAAGAAGCCCTGATACATACATTCTCAGATACAATCAGTGTCAGAGTTAACTTATAACTACCTCAAAAGCTGATCAAAAGAGATAAATAACACTATAGTTTATACAGTGAATACTATAAATAAATGAAAAAAACTCTTAAAGTAATAAAGATGAACTTCATACACACAGGCTATCATAAAATAGATATTAAATAAACAATAATATTTAAGATACACAGTTACAGGTGGCATTTCTCTCATTTTAAAAGTCAGAACCATAATTTTGTTTTTGAAATTTGATAGTGGGAGACTTACGGGCCCTGGTGACGGTCAATATCATTGGAGAAGGATTGTATGAGGATTTCCACTTAATTAGAATTCTCTGAGCCTTGTGCATTTTGTGCTCTTTTCTGCCTAAATGTTATACTCAAAAATACATATATTTAAAAATAAAACATGAAGCCAACTTTTAAAGAGATTCTGAACAAGTTCTTAATTCTCAGAAGTAGACGTGCCCACCCATGTATACAAACCTGACAGGGATATGTGTTTACCAAGGAAAGGAAGGACCGAAAGTCTCAAAAGTAAACTGAATAATAATAAGACAGAAATGTGAGGATATCTGTCACTTCAGAGTAAGCGACACTCACCCAATCTGTGATATAATTAATATACTAAATCATATTCCAAAGAGACCAAAACTTCATACACCCAAGATACTATTTCAGAAAACATGAAAAGAAATACAGAAGCATACTTGAGGAACATAAATAACCCAGCTAACATAACTTTAACATAAAAATCAGGTAACTTAAGGAAAAAGCCAATTTTAAATTCAGATAATTAATAACCTTGACTCTATATGTAAAAATAACCACCCTTTGTTATGTAATACAACTTATTCACAGGTCTGGGTAATTAGGTCATAGCTATCTTTGGGGATCTTAGCCTAACCACCTTAGTCTGACTTTGGGTTTATAAAAATTCACACTGATCACCTATTAAAAAATCAGTGAATCCCAACTCAACATTTTCAAACATTTCCACCCATCAACACACCAACTCAGAGTGTAAAATCTCCCCAAAGATCCATCAGCTCTTCATTCTTCGGTCTCATCACCTCAATCAGGTGAATCACGTATGAGTTTGATCAGAAATGGTTCTGCATCTGGGAGCCTGTGCAATTAGATGACAAATTCTCTGGTCCAAAATAAATATTGGGGGGACAAATGAGGTTACACAGATGTCCCATTATACAGAAAGAGAACACAGAAGAGCATATCCACCAATTACAGCCAAGGGAAAGATGAGAGTGCCCAAACAACAGAGTCCAAGCGATGCTCTCATTGGGGATTCTGCCTCTGTGATTTAAGTTGGCTCACGAGTCATAGATCCTCTTGGATGTATGGTATCACATGTTAAAAATGGATCCTGTCCTCATTGGTCCATTCCCTTCCTGCCTGCTTACTTTTGCTTCACCTGAAACTCTTTGTCCCCTGTATACAAAGCTGAAAGTGTTTCATGACTGCCAGGTGTCATGATAGGTTCTATGTGAAGTTCAGAAAAGGGATCTCATTACATAGCATATTCTTTAATGGGTCCTGCTGTGTCTGTAGATTCTGGGTGGATGACTGAGACACTAACAGGGTTTATTCTAGTCTCTTCAAAGAGCTCCCTGTGTGACTGGGCAGACTGAATTCTTAATTCTGCTCATGCACTAACAAAATGGTTTTATTTCTGGACTGACTGAACTAAAAATCATTTACTCTTACATAGAAGCACTTTTTTTTTTTGGGGGGGGGGGGCTGGGGACCGAACCCAGGGACTTGCGCTTGCTAGACAAGTACTCTACTACTGAGCTAAATCCCCAACCCCTAGAAGCACTTTCTTCAGTTTATCTCCTTCATTGTACCCTTGACAGGAAGTGCCAAAACAAAACAAACAAAAAACAAACACAAACATACAAAACCAGCAACAAAAAACTAACATAAGCCTTCAGCAATATGCTTAGGAATCAGCATATAGTTGTTTATCATGTAAAATAATTGCTTTGCATATAATTTCAAGAAACAACCCAACTAAGTTTGCAGACATAACATAAAAAGGACCCTCTCTCATCTTTTCAACAGCAGGTTCCTGATCTCCTTTGGCTCCTCACTAGCAAGATTTCACTGTCTTTATAGCCACTCTGTGTTTATAACTTGGATATTGCTTAGGGCAAGGTAAGTGTTCTCTAGCATGCTCCTTGCTGCCTTGTGATCCCTCACTAACAGAGGAAATTGTACCCACATTCCTCCCAGGGCTCTGTTGAAGACAAGCAAGCCGACTGTCCTCCTTAATATCCTCCAGCCTCTGTCCTTTGACTAACCCCAAGATCATTCTCTGTGTTTGTTATGTGAGTGTCTCACCACCCAATGCTAGGAGTCTTATTAGTTTCCTGTTGCGGCTATAGCTGCTGCTCAGACACTTGGCGACCAAAAATGATACAGATATATTAGATTACTCATCTGGAAATGATCAATCTAAAATGTCTCTCACTGGTCTGAAACCAAGGTGGTCAGAGTGTTGTGTTCTAGGAGGTTAAATAAGAGAATCTCTTAGTCTCTCTTTCTAGATCCTGCAGGTATCTGTAGATGGAAGTTTACGGTATTTTTCATCTCTGAAGTCTTCCTCCATCATCACGGCTGCACATTATCTCCTTAAACTCCGATTGTTCAGCTCAGAAAATCCAAAGTAACACCCCGACTTCAGCATTAGAACTTTAACTATGTCTGCAAAATTCTTTACACATTTTAAGAAAAGCTAAGGTGTTTACAGGTTCCAGTAATGAGAAAATTTGTCTTTAGGGCTGTCCCTATTCTATCTAGAGCAGAGAGGGGCAAAAGGTTACTATGAAGTGGGAGCACAAAACATCTGTATCAGTGGTTCTTAATCTGTGGGTTGCGACCTCTTTGGAGGGTATTCGACGCAGAAAGAAATGGTAGTATGGATACGCAAATTGTTTAGAAAGGAAACATGTCCGGAAGGATCAGTAAGACTCACGGGACACTGTAGACGCATAGACATAAAGCAGGAAAGCTACAATAACACCCTACATATTACTGGTTGGCCAATATATCAAGGGACCAGTATATTAGGGTAGGAAGCAGGCAGCTCCTGGTGAATGAGGGATTGAATGTTCTGTAGAGAAACGATGTCATAAAATCTCATTTCAAGATAACTCTAATGGCAGTACAGAAACCAAGTAGAAAGCTTGGAAAACTAAAACCTACACACAGGCAAACTCATGTCAGAAATAAAATTCTGTAGCTGTGTCTTAAGACCCTTTTTAATGGACTGAAGGGATTTTATGGTTAACTGAACTGGGTAGTGAAAGGCCCAAGAAAACTTCCTCTGTAGAACCCTCACCCCTATGGGAAAGAAAAGCTACCATTGGGATGAATCATTATGCTGCTTTCAAAATGGCTCCAAGATAAAAATTATAGGAGAACTCCAAACCCTTATTTTTAGCAGAAAGTTCCCTCTCCTGGCCAATAGTCAACAGCTCCCTGATCAAACCATAATAATCATCTAGAGCCAAAATTTCTCTCAAATAAATATCTTCTTGTTACCCAACCTCAAAGCCTGGATTACCTGTCCACACAGAGTAAATATAAATGATAGTCATCTATTCCACCATCTCCTAAAGCCAGATGCCATGAAAACAACTAACGGTCTCGTGTTCCGTGGATGGACCACAAACCCGCCATTCACCACTGGTTTTGTCTGAACTTTCTCACCATTTACAAATTGCTGTGCAATAGGTTGCCATGTTGAGGCTTCTCTTTGTCCAAGAACATTCCCTCAGGGTAGTTTATCTCTTGGAGTTTTGTCTATAGTTCTGATCATCAACGTCATCTGACTTGGGTTTTTACAAGCTGATTTTTAAGTCCCTTGCCTTTAAAAGCCTGCCAATCTGGGCAACATTGATCAACTGGTTATAAATCCCTCCCTTGTATCCAAACATGAAGCCCTTTTCATTACCTGATTTAATTTGATGGAAAGTGTACCTATGTGCTGGCATAGTGATAAAACGTAAGGACTTCCTTCCTGAGAGGACTCCTGGAATTCACTTAAGAAACTGAAATTCCTTTATCAGTCAAACAGAAGTGCACTGTTACAGATAAAATCTTGACATTTCGGCCACCAGACATGTTTCTTAAAAAGCAAGCAAACAAAGATGCCATTTTTTTAAATGACACACTATCCACAAATGCAAGCATTTTCTAAGTAAAATATCACCAGGTAAATAAAGAGTACATCCTCATTTAATTCTTTTCTATTTAGAGCCTGTTTGTACACTGAGTTCTCTTAAAAGAAACAGCTTTCGAAGACACAGAGATATTTAAAATACACTCGGAGGCCAAAAAAAAAATGACTTTTTCAAATAACTAAGTTTTTTGGGGGGATTTCAAACTACAAAAATATTTCAAATTCAAATCTTTTTAAAGAGGTGTCAGCAGTTCACTGATGAAATCCAAGACATATGAAGATAAATGATGTGACTATTAGAAATTACATACAAAATATAACTCAGCATCTCAAGTGAGGCAAGGCCAGCATTCAGATGGGCATATGACTGCGATAACCTGGGACAGGACATGAAAGTTAAACCCCTGTAAGCAAGAAAGATTCCACCCAGCATATGTTTAAATTTGTGTACTAAGTATTACCATATTTTCCAGACAGCAGGCCACAGAAGAAACCAGCCACAGCTCCTGCTCTTAGATTCTAATAGAACAGCCACAATGTAGATAAACCACTGTGGCAACATAATTTAAAAATTAAGTATAGACCTTACGTGTTAAGCACTCTTCTAAGTGGTTGACTTATGGTCTTTCTTTGTTCTTACCATAATCTGAAATATCAATGAAACGGATCTACAATTTCCCAGAGATAAACAAAGGCTCTCGTTACTTCTAAGCCCAGTAAGGATGAACTGAACAGTTTTTATAGAAGCATGAACTTCATAGGTATTAAGAAAAAAATCATTAAATAGATTGAATGGATAAAGGGGTGAGCCATAAATCCTGATCAAGAAGCTTAGGAATCAGTCAGGACCAGAGGTCACATGCCTGAGAGTCTGCGAGAGTTAAGTACAAGAGGTGGAGAGGCTGGGGAGAGATTTGGAGCACTTCTGACACAATTTGAAGATGACTGGGCATGAAGAGGTTATGAGAAAGAACCTTCGCTGCTGACCTAAGCTAAAAGTAGATGACAGTGACCTTAACAGGTGGGGAAGCCTGGGACAAGTTTGAATAACTGAGTAGGTATTGAGTGTGATGTTGGGTACTCTCCACAAGTAATTCATCCCTCTGTCAGAGGGGATTCAAGAACCAAGTAGTTATTTGTCCCAATGACAGCAGAGTCGTTCCTGTCTTTAAAATTCTCCTAAGTGTTGAACAGAGGAAAGTAGTGACCTGACAAGAACACCCTGAACTTTGCTCCCCTTGTCTGACACGCTGGAACTAAGACCTGGCTATTCTCATGTACTTTGATTCCAAAGACTTACTCTTCATTAAGGAAGAGCTGAGGCCTAAGATCCACAGTTCATCTTCACAGCTTCTCTTTGTATTGCTGGGAGGACAGGACATCCTTTACCATTTTAGAACCTGGGACAAGAACACTGGATTTTGACAGACATGTTCGTGAGACATGTATCTATAGATTAAAAACAAATGTGCTCATACCACAAGAAGAATGGTGACTCTGGGGATATTGAAAAAATAAGTAAATGAAAGTATTTAAAAGATAAACCGATGTGTCATCATCTGCCTTTGCGTCATTGCTATTATTAAAACATTATTTGCTGATTAGTCATCAAGAGGAGATAAGATTGGTGCCTATCAACTGGCTCAGACCATTGATCTAAGCGTCTTTCTGAACCCGTTCCTCATCACCTGTGACCAGACCTTTGATGCTACCCTACCTGCCCTATAGCAGCTCAGAATCCTAAGAGCTCAGTCTCCAAGATTCACTGCCAAAAGCTAAAGTCAGGACACCTGTGTCCATTGAACCTTGAATGGGCAAAACTACTCCTTGAAGTGATGTTGATCTATTTGGAATTTTTGAAGGAAACAGTCCTGAGAAACCAAATGAGCCTATCCCATGCGAGTTACAATGAGATCAGAAACTTGTGAAGCCTTGACTCCTGCCTTTTCCAGGGTCAAACTGCCCATGTTGCCTGGTCGAGTTTCACCTATGACACCATACAGCTCTTGGACATTGGACAAATTTCATAAATTATATGTGCCTTAATTTTCTCACCAACAAAATGGGAATAATAATATTGCACGTCCTTTCAGGGTAATAACATATGATGAACTGAAACTGGTCTGCAAGAGCAAGCACTCAGTAATTATGAGCTATTCTCATTTTCTTAGTCTTTTGCTCAGTATACATGACCAAAAATTGTAAATTTTACTGGCATTGACTGCATACTAAGTTGCCTTTACAGTGGCCTAAGAAGTCCTTTCTTTATATAAGTGGTAAAAATCGTCTCATGCTCTATGAGTTTGAAAGATCACAACAGTTTTCCCAGCTAACACACATTTTCTTTTGCTTTTTTTTTCTTGGATATTTTCTTTATTTACATTTCAAATGTTATCCCCTTTCCCTGTTTCCCATCCATAAACTCCCTACCCCATCCCCTATCCCCAGGTTTCTATGAGGATCCTCACCCACCCACCCACTCCCTCCTGCCTCCCTGCCCTGGCATTCTCCTACACTGGGGCATCGGCCCTTCACAGGACCAAGGGCCTCTCCTCCCATTGATGCCCTACAAGGCCATCCTCTGTTACATATGTGGCTGGAGCCATGAGTTGCTCCATGGTTAGTGGTTTAGTCCCTAGAAGCTCTGGGGTGTCCAGTTGGTTGACATTGCTGTTCTTCCTATTGGGTTGCTCCTTCAGTCCTTTTTCTAACTCCAGACCATGAGTACCCCATTCTCAGTCAAATGGTCGGCTATGAGCATCTGCCTCTGTATTTGTCATGCTCTGGCAGAGCCTCTCAGGAGACAGCTATATCAGGTTCCTATCAGCACGTACTTCTTGGCATCCACAATAGTGTAAAACCTGAAGCCATATGTAGATTTAATTTCCTTAATGTAGCGCTTCAACAATGCCTTTGGACATTAAAGTTAGGATTTTTATATAACTTAATTTTAACTAACTGCCTCAATCACCGTCTTTAAACCACAGTAATTTATCCTCCTTCGCTATCTGCAAATGGAGACTTGGAGAACTCCAGCCTCTCTGGAGTGTGCTGTATCGAGGGGGACTTTGTCGAAATTAGATCCAGGTCTGCTTCTTACACATTCATTGGAGATCTGGTCTGCACCTCCTGGGAGGATGGTCAGCAAGCAGTAGGAACAGAATCATGAGAGACAAAGCCAGACAGAGAAGCATATTTCATATCTTTTCCTTGACTCTAGTGTTTCTCTGTCTTCTACAAATACCACGGTTGAACTTTAAGTCAAAGAACAAGGCTCACAGAATATTTCTGAAAGGGATGGGATAACTGAATGCATCTTACCAGTGATGTAACTTGCCAGGTCAACTTACATGACTTTAGTACTGCAACTCACTATTGGGTGTGTAAGGTTACATTGTTTGAGAGCTACCATTCTCTGTCTTTTTGTTACACAATTAATTCAATCTAGTCCAAGTTTTCTGACAAGAAATAACATTTGTAGCAAGAAAATATTAATTTTTATTTATCATGAACTCTGGCCTAGAATAGTGCTCAAATCCATAAATATTTTCTAAATTAATATATGGAATATTGAGAGGGATATATTGCACTAATTGTCTGCCTTTGAATGAAAACATTCAGGCTCTAATTCTTTTCTCACTAATTCTTTTGACTGGCAATTGTCAGTCATACATAGTCATTGAAATGGCAGCCAGTAAAAATGTGACAAGCCCCCAAATGAGGAAAGGATAATAATAAAAAACTAAAAAGTGAAATGGAGACATTAAAATGAAGCAACAAGACTGGGATAATATGAACAGAGAAAGACATGAGGGATGTAAGTTTCCAGTTGAAATATACACAATCTGAAATGCAAGTTATAGAAAAAGCATTGAAGTCAGAGGCTGTACAGACATAATCACAGAGATTTGGACAGGAGAGAGTGACCTGATTAAGTCACAAAATGAGGTCAGGACTGACAATGTTCTCAACTCTGATCCAAAAAAAAAAAAAAAAAAAAAAAACCAAAAACAAAAACAAAAAAAAAACTTCTTGTCTTCTGTTTTTCTTCTTGTTTCTTCTTCTTCTTCTTCTTCTTCTTCTTCTTCTTCTTCTTCTTCTTCTTCTTCTTCTTCTTCTTCTTCTTCTTCTTCTTCTTCTTCTTCTTCTCTTCCTCCTCCTCCTCCTTGAGTCTTGAGTAGGCTGAGACATACTCCAATTCTTTACTGTGACCTTGATCTTCTAATATACCTGATCACATACATGCACCAAGATTACAGGGATGCAACCACAGTCGGTCTCTATGGTACTAAAATAGAACCTTAGACTTCATGCATCCTAGGCAAGCATTCTACTAACTAAGCCATATCTTTAGGTCCTGAGTTTCTTAAAAGGCTTGCTACTATGCTGTACAATAATCACTTAGATTTATAATTATTGTGGCCTATTAAAACTTGAGCTGCTGTAGGGCAAATATGATGTAATGTTTACATCACTCCCAAGATCCAGTCAGGGTTCCCCTCAGTAGTAGGCTGCCAAACGCAATGAATGAAAGCCTTCATCAGTGTGAGAATTGGAGATAGTCTAGGACCAAGATGGGACAAAGTCCCTTAAAATGAAGACTACATGGGCAAAAGGGATAGGGAAGAGTCTCAGAAAAGACTATGGTTTGAAAAGAAACCATTTATATTTTCTTTCATGATACAGTTATTTTGGCTTTCATTTTCCTCCTATAGTTATATGTAACTCAGAAACATATAAAAATGTTCAATATGTATCAAGAATAACATACGATAAGGAATTTGTGACTAACATTGCCTTGAAATCACAGTAATATGAATTATATTCAGGTAGTTTAAACTTTTTCAAGTTGCTTTTACACATATTATCATATTTCCACCTTTGTTGACTGTAGTAAAAAAAAACTTCTAATGACTGTAATTTTCTTAAACTGGACTTAGCAATGTTGGGGAAAACAAACATTTCAATTATCAAGATCCCAGATAAAATCTGAAACAGAACTAGACACTAGCAAGCACTAAGGTCATTAAGAATTTGGGGACATTACCATAAAAGTGACTAAATTATTTGTCATGTATCATATGCTACTCAGGGGACAGACCTGGTACCAGAACCAGTCCAGAGGCCCTGCTTGCTTCGTCCCCTGTTACATTAATAATCACAAAGGCTGAGACCTAGATTTATAATGAAGTTAGCACACCCACATTGAACCTTAGAATGAATTACAAGCAAAATAAAAATGGGCAAATTGGGCTACAGAGAAAAGTCTTACCAAGAATTTTTAATTATTTTCTGTAATATTTGAACATTATTTAAAAATATAGGTCAGTTCTTACTTCTCAAACAAATAATCTACAGTCAAATAAAGTAGCTTTCTTAAAGTCATTATGTCCCAAGGGCAGAAAAAGGCAAGTAGACAAGACACTAAAAATAAAGACTAAGGGGCTGAAGAGTCAGTGGTTAAGATCATGTATGCAACCATAGCAATCTGACTTTAGGTATCGGTATCCATGTAATAAGTGATCTAGTTTTTCCATTTTTATTAGATATTTTCTTTATCTACATTTCAAATATTATCCCTCGTCCCTGGTTTCCCCTCGAGAAACTCCCTATCCTCTTCCCCTACCTCTGCCTCCATGATGGTGCTCCCCCACCCACCCAACTACTCCCTCCCACCTTCCTACTCTGGCATGAACTTAACCACTGACTCCCTCCAGTCCCTTGGTCTTTATTTTAAATATTAATAATGCAGAAAGATAGAATATATATATGAGTAGACTGTAGCTGTCTTCATGCACACCAGAAGGGGGGCATTGGATCCCGTTACAGATGGTTGTGAGCTACCATGTGGTTGCTGGGAATTGAACTCAGGACCTATGGAAGAGCAGTCGGTGCTCTTAACCACTGAGCCATCTCTCCAGCTCTAGAATTTATTCTTAAAGGAATCTTACTAATATAACATGCAAATAACATTTAAGTTATAGGAAGAAAAACAAAGGTTGTGTTAGGCAATACTGAGGATAGAAAATAATTAGACAATTATTATTTCTTGCAATTACTCACTTTTATATAATGATGTTGACGAAAATATTTAGGTGTTAAATGTTTAATTCCAGTGGCCACAGGATGGAGGGAAGGAAAAATAGGGAGATTCACCGCTATTGGCTGAAGGTGACACGACAAAGTATAGATTCACATCCTGAAAGCATGTTGACACCTTGACTTTGATTCTGGCACCAATGACTACCAGACACCCTTGTTCTGTCTCCATAGAAACTTTCCAATCTCCTACTTCCAACCAATCCCTAAAAACAACAAAAAATACTTCTCTTTATTTAAAAACTTCCCCCAAACTCCAAAATCTCCGGTGCTCTTATCTACAGCCAATACGGATTGTAGACTCGAGGAAAGATACTCCCTCTCCCTCAAATCTCATTGTTAAAATACTTTGAAGCCCACAAACATCTCACCACTGTCTGGCATCTTCGCTAGTAACTGCAGGAATTTACGTCAGGGCATTTGGAGTGAGTACTCCAGACAACTTCAGCCTCAGGAGTTTCGATTTAATAGTGACATTACCAAGGCTCCAAGTTATAAGGTGAGTTTCTTAAACTCGGAGGTGATGAATGCAAAATTAGAAGTAGGTTTACTTGATGTTTATTCAGAGGTTCTTCTCTCTGTGCTCCTAGTACCCAGTAATCACCACAAATAACAGGTTTAAAGGAATGTTGAGGTAGCTTTCGGCTGTAACATTACTGTGAGAGGAAAAATAAATACAAACAGTTGACAGTGATTTTTCCCACTGAGAATTTGGAGCCAATCTTGAAAATTGATGCATGAAATGAAATTAGATATTACTTCCACAAAATCCCTATGTCTTAGGGCTATAGAGGGGCGTGATCTCTACAATATTCTTTGGAACTAACTTACACAGATTGATTTTGTGAAAATGCCTCACAAAGCCTAGATGATTTGTATTGCAGTGATACAAACTTTAAAAATATTTTACTAGTAATTAAATTTAAAACAACGTTGTAGAATTTTTCTTTCAAATAGTGACAGATTATTTTCCACAAGTTTTTACTTGCTAAAAAGATGTGTCGGTGATGTGCCTGCATTTCGCTTCTTTTTATTTAAGTAGCCAAAATTAAACCAAACAAAAAAACAAAACACCCCAACTCATATGCAAATAAGCAAAAGCCTCATTGTGCATTCTTATTGTGCTGACATAAAGTAAGAGAGACCTTAGGTTTGCTACAAGAAAGGACTGCGCAGACCGACTCTGTAATGCATGTTTTATGCCCATGCATCTGCATAATGATATATTATTGAAGGCCATTTTAACAAAAGATAAAGGATTGTGTTGCATTGCCGGGAACACAGAACAAATGCTTGAATGTACTAATATTCAATCCCAGTAAATGCACAGTTATCCCCAGTCTCCTTACAACAGCCTTTCTATTCAACTACTCGCAATAACCTCCTAATAATTACTCATCTGAAAAAGAAGAAAAGAAAAACCTTCTGAAACACTGAATCCGCTCCTTTGTGGCACTGAGCAGCCTCTTCTAAAGGAGACGCTTTGCGTTTCTTCTCTAGTTTATAGACGAGCCCTTTCTAGTTCCTCATCATGGGAAATCAAAACCAGCCATCTTGTGACTCTCATTAAAAATCTTTGAGAACAAGGCATAGGAAGCTGGGGGCACGTAACGTTTGAAAAGATTTGAGTCAATTGTGTGGGTGTCTCTGCTCTTTGCCACATGGGCAGATTTCAGTGCGCAACGGTGGTTTTAAAAGATGCAGGGGACAGTGACATAATAAAGTTATTTGATATGCGATCATACACGCTTTTGCCTTGTGTCTGAAGAACACCACCCTTTCTCACCTGATTATACCCCAGGTATTTCTTCTCCTCTGTGAACCCCCCATCCTTTAACAAAGGAAGACCCCACCTCTTTCTCATGACCTTCAACCCAGCTGTGGAAAGCTTAAAAGCCACCTAATCTTAGAAAGCTGCATAGCATTCGTGGGATCAGAAAATGTTTGAAAATGCCTTTAATAATGTATCAGAGAACCGAGAAAAGTACTTTTGGCCCCATAAAATCTTATGACAATGATATGCATCAAATCCAAGCCAAATTTACCTGCTCTGTAAAGACTAGCCCTTTACCCTAGAGCCGGTTAATGCCTTCCTTACTGTGTATTCCAGTGATCGATTTGATTAATACTACAACAGCTGTGCTGTGCTCCTTAGCCTCCCATTGCTAAGAGATAAATCAACTTATAGAGAGAAAAGGTAAGTTAGAGGTCATATTTGTAGGGGCTTTTAGACCACAACAGGTTTGAACATAAATTTGGGGCTATGGCAAAGCAGTACACCACAGTGAGGACCGATTGTGAAGTAAAATGAAGCTGTTTTCTTTAAACAGTGGTAAGGGAGGAAAAGAAGTAGGGAATTCTTCCCAAGTGTCACATGCTTGGACCTCTGGGGAATATTGAAGAGCTGTTCAGTGCTAAATGTTCACCTTTGTGTGGTAAGAGTACTCATCACCTGATTACTTCGTCACCAGTGCCAGCATTCCTTCACATTTACAAGGCATGCATAAGGCTCAGTTTTGGGTCACAATACTCCCTTTGATCTGGTCAGTTTTATTTCAATGTAGCACAAGTTAGAGTCATTGGGAAAGAACTCTGGATTGAGACACTGTCCCCATAAGATTTTCACTTGAGCAAACCTGTAGGGCATTTTGTTGACTAATGATTGATATCGGAGGGCCCCCAGTTCAGTGGGGACAGTGCCACCTCTGGGCTGATGGTGATTATAAAAAGGCAGGCTGAGCAAGCCAACAAGTAGCATTCCTCCATGGCTTTTGCTTCCATGTCTGCCTCCAGGTTCCTACCTTGAGTTCTTGCCCTGACTTCCCTAATAGATGAACTGCAAGCTCCAGCTCAAATAAACTTTCTCCCCAAGATGCTTTTGGCCATAGTGTCATAGCAACAGAAACCCAACACACCCTTGAAGGGAACATCTCCTGTGATCTAACTTCTTTCCTCTAGTCTTATGTCCAGAAGGTTCCAGCACCTCCCAAGTCCCACAGGCTTGGGGCCAAACCTTCAACCTATGGGCCTTTAGGGAACACTTAAGAATCATACAGTGGAAAATGTTTACGTTTTCAAGGTAGAAACATCCATGACCTCCACCCCCACCACACCAATTGCTCCTTTGAATAGCATCCATGTTCCTTTGCATATACAAGGCATAAGGTTGTTTTAGATCCCAAACTGTCTATCATCCCTGGCCTTGGATTACTCACTTCCCCCAAAAGGTCATACTTTTTCTCAAGAGTCTTCATCTATTTTTTTTAAAGATTTATTTATTTTATGTATATGAGTACACTGTAGCTGTCTTCAGACACACCAGAAGAGGGCATCCGATCTTATTACTGATGGTTGTGAGCCACCATGTGGTTGCTGGGAATTGAACTTGGGACCTCTGGAAAAGCAGACAATACTCTTAACCACTGAGCCATCTCTTCAGCACCTTCGTCTATTTTTTTAATAGACACTTGCATGACCCTTTATTACAAGTTGCTTAAATATAGTTCAACAATCAAGTTAAATGAAACATCCTCTATGAACCTCATTTTGTTCCTTGCCTTGCTGAAACACTTTTTTAATATTCTTATGGTGCTGCCAATGTGCTGGACTGTTCATAAACACACTTTTTGTGCACAAGAAATCCAGTGGACTCATTCATCAATGTATTTACCCAACTAATACTGATTACTTCTTGCACTCTAAACATCATAATAGATAGTTTGGTTATGAAACCAGCCTGGAATTCTAAAATATATCTAACTATGTGTATTGATTCAAAGTGTTTATTAGGGCAAACATTTATTTAGAATCTAATAAAGTAAACAAATTGCACTTCAGATATAAAATGTGGTTGATGTTTGCTGAACTGAAACTTTCAGAATAAAATAAGTTCCAGTTAATTTTAATATTAGTTCCTGTTAATAATAGTGTTAAAAGATTGTATCATTCACTTAGGATAATTTGCATTTTTAAAAAGAATGATCTTAGCTTATCTGTGAACATTTCATATTATGGGGTAAATATGTTTTCTTAAACCTCCTCAAATTACAGAAAATGCCAAATGCCTACCTTCTATATCCATGTCCATTAACTGTTTATTTGTGTGGCTTCTTAAGGGAAAACAGAGATGTTTCACCGTACATTTAGACATAATCTTGGGAGGCTATAGACACTGATGGAAAATTCAAACTCAGCAGTAAAGGAGAATTGCTAAATTTTGAGAGTTCCAGCTATGAGTAGGAAGACAGTGTCAACAAAAGCTGCCTGCTGTTGATGAAATAGAAGACCAGATTTCCAACCTGAGAAGAATCATGTCTCCTCTGTCTCTGGAAGGCGTATTCTTCTAATGAGTAATTTGACTCTTCAGTCACACGGCAACAAAGTCTGCACTGTAAGATTTACTTGCCAAAGGCCACTCAGGAGATCATTCTCCCACACAGAGAAAATGAGGCAGCTCACTTGGACAACCACTCTTCTTTTCCACACACAAGCCCAGCAATTTTTAGATGGCAAATTGCCTACATTTAGGGGAAAAAATAATACTATGCTTACAAACTTAAGGACAGGCAAACCTCAAAGCCTTTGAAATTGGATTTCACCGAGATAAACATGCAAAGAGACCACCTACCTATCAGGAGCCTTTCTCAGGCCCAGTCTCCCACCTCTTTTGCAGGATTCCCTATGTGGTTCTTTTTTTTCTTTTTCTCCCACCAGCCTCCTCCTCAAGCCCTGCCATGGCTTCCCAACAGGCTTCTGTAATACATTCTATTTCATTACTCACAGTCTGGTTCTAGGCACTGGGCCAGGCCACTCTGGCACTCTCTCAACTGGGTATCAGTTGGACTCCCTTAATTTTATTTAAGAAAGGGGTATATTCTTTAGTGAGAACATATTAAGCCCCAGAAATTAGAGAACCCCATAAGTCAGTGTTCCAAAATGGTGTTAATGAAACCAAGCTTGAAGGTTCAATTTGCGCGTGGTTTGTGGAAGTGTGATTTTTCTTAGATGGAGACTGGCCAGCTACCCCAGGTTCACAAAGAGGAAGGAAGAAAGGGGCACAGAGACAGGAGAGAGGAGAGCCCTTGCTGTGTTTTCAAGGGGTTTTGTGTGTGCACAAGCATGTGTATGTGTGTGTTTGTTTCACAATAGATTTTTTTCCTGGCATGTTCTGGAATTCTCTCTTTCAAATATTAATTAAGAAGAGAAATCATTGAAAGGCAACATTTCTTTCCAATGTTGTTCTTAAAATATTGACATAATGTAGAAGGTTCTGTCTGAGGTAAACAAAGTTTTAATGAAGGCATTAAAGACACTAAGTCAGGAAAACAAGCTTACTGAGTATAGCAAGGCTTCAGTTAGTTTCAGACTATTTTGAGCACCCACCCTGCCTTTTTTGTCAGGAAAAAAAAATTAATCCCGAGTCTGTTGTCAGAGAAACAATTGCTAGGAATCCCTCATTCTCCCACTTTCTCTATTTCTCTTTTGCTTTTTAAATATTCTTGAAGACAGTTTGCTATGGTTTGGGTATGTGTTGAAGGCTTGGTCCCTAGCCAAAGGATCTAATCATTCAGGGGTGACTAGATGTGTTTAGATTTTGAAGTTTCCTTGCTAATCAATGTAGTAATGTCCTGATAAACTTATACTATGATGGTGGCTTAGAAAGGTGATAGAAAGGAGGAAGCAGGGCCCACTGGGGAGATGAATGTTGTGGAAGATATATCACGGTTCAGGCCCCTTCCCAGTTCCTCTCTTACTTCCATGCCACCATTAGGTGAACAGCATCCTATACCTCATTTTCCTCCCAACATGCTCTTTTGTCCTGTTACAATCTCAGAGTACAGAGCAAGTCAATTGTAGGATGAAACCGTTGGTTCCGTGAGTCAAAAGATTCCTTTCCTCTTAAATTGCCCACTGTGTATAGTGTGTTGCATCAAAAAGAGAACTGGATAACATGGGCTTAATATTCAAAATACATACTAACAGACCTCCATGGAAAATTAAAAAAATAAAGTCATCACTTGCTACATGAAAAGCTGTTTTAATGCCATTTTATTTCTACAAATTACTGTTCCTTCACTTTTTTCTTTATATCCAAACACGTTGGTTTCCCTACAATACTTTTAATTTAGTTTAGCTAGGATTTGATAAGCACTTATCAGATAACTAGCGCAAAATATTACTCGTAGGTTTGTTTTGCTGCTATGCTGGCCATTATCTTTTGAAAGTTCAACTACTTCGTACCCAGATATTCTGATCTGTGAGTCATACAACCTCTGCTGTCGCTCTCTTAGCTTTAAAATCCTATGATAAGAAGGAGGTTCTCCCAGGGAAACATGAACAAACATCTCTAGCCCAGCTGGGACACCAACAGGCCAAAGCAAGCATTCTGTCCACATCCATTTTGGTAAACTGATGCGTTTGTTGGGGCTACTTGCAGAAACATGAGTGACTCACCAGCTGTTTACGTCACCATCAACCCAGTGTGGGCATTGAATCACTACATCACGGCAACTCCAAATGTTAGCAGCGCAGTTTACATGAACTCAGAACTGGCTGACACTAGATTGATTTGCTCATCGTGTTGTCCTGACTAGAGCTGTGGAACAAGGAATTCTGTAGGTCACTCCAGCCATTCTGCCCCACGACAATGATGGTCACATCATGCGCAGGATGGGAAACATACATTCACTTCAAAACCATTAAAGGCAAATATCAATTGTAAGTGTTATGTGATGGGTTGGTCACTGGGTTACAACAGTAATGCACGGAATGCTCCCTTTCATAATCTAAGTCCAGACTAGTGAGATATTCATCTTATATATAACTTGACATAACCTTCTCTGTATTAGTTAATGTACGAGTTGCCATGACAAGAGCAATTTAAAGGAGAAAGGATTTATCTCCACTCACACAACCTGAGTACAATCCATCTTGTTGGGAAAGTTATGGTGTCAGGAGCTTGAAGAAGTTGGTCACATTCCAGGAAGCTTTTTGTTTGTTTGATTTTCTTTTTCTTTTTTTCTTTCTTTTTCCCCCTTTTTTTCTTTATTAACTTGAGTGTTTCTTATTTACATTTCAAATGTTATTCCCTTTCCTGGTTTCCGGTCAAACATCCCCCTAACCCCTCCCCTTCCCCTTGTATATGGGTGTTCCCCTCCCCATCCTCCCCCCATTACTGCCCTCCCCCCAACAATCACATTCACTGGGGGTTCAATCTTGGCAGGGCCAAGGGCTTCCCCTTCCATTGGTGCTCTTACTAGGATATTCATTGCTACCTATGAGGTCAGAGTCCAGGGTCAGTCCATGTATAGTCTTTGGATGGTGGCTTAGTCCCTGGAAGCTCTGGTTGCTTGGCATTGTTGTTCATGTGGGGTCTCAAGCCCCTTCAAGCTCTTCCAGTCCTTTCTTTGATTCCTTCAACGGGGGTCCCACTCTCAGTTCAGTGGTTTGCTGCTGGCATTCGCCTATGTATTTGCTGTATTCTGGCTGTGTCTCTCAGGAGAGATCTACATCCGGTTCCTGTCGGCCTGCACTTCTTTGCTTCATCCATCTTGTCTAATTGGGTGGCTGTATATGTATGGGCCACATGTGGGACAGGCTCTGAATGGGTGTTCCTTCTGCCTCTGTTTTAATCTTTGCCTCCCAATTCCCTGCCAAGGGTATTCTTGTTCCCCTTTTAAAGAAGGAGTGAAGCATTCACATTTTGATCATCCATCTTGAGTTTCATGTGTTCTGTGCATCTAGGGCAATTCAAGCATTTGGGCTAATAGCCACTTATCAATGAGTGCATTTATCAGGAGAGAGTGACAAATATCTGTATTTCTCTCTGTTTCTCCTTTTCATGCAGTCTGTGACCCCAGCCTAGGGAATTGTTCCACCTACATTCAGAGTGGGTCTTCCCATTTCAGTGAACCCAATCTAGATAATTTCTCACAGCCATTGCCAGAGGCTAATCTAGAAAATTCTTCAGGGATGTGCTTACAGGCTAACCTAGCTTTAAAAGCTCCCCACAGTCATTCCCAAAAGCTTATCTTCCGGAAAATTCTAGATCCTCTAAAGTTGACAATATTTACCATTACAATTTTACCTGACCTGCTGTAGAAGCAGTCAGGCTGGGGAAAAGAAACAGCTTTTACTTTGTGGCTGATGATGATAGGGAACATGAGGGTCATATAGAAGGTTTTTTTATAACATATTTTAAAAGCATTAAAGAGAATCTATACACACATCATCATCATTAGCTCAGCAGTGCGCACTGCTAATGATCTGTTTGCTTCAAGTTAAACTTTGACCTGAGCAACTTCTTGAGAGGAGGGTGAAGCTCAGTGAACTTTTGGGAGTATGTGAACAGAGAGATGATGATGAGAGAAATGCAGGAAATGGAAAGGAACCAACATTCTGCAATCTGTGACAAGGCTGACCATATGTCCAGGGGGGTGGCATTGCACTTTGGAATAATGGCTATCCTTGTTTTAATTTCCTATGAGAGGTGGTAACTGGAGATGAGAAGAGGAAGGCAGACACTTAGGGATACTGAGCTTCTGCTTTTCCAGGCTGCTGCTCTCCGAATAAAGCACAGCTTGAAGGTACAACTTCTGTCTCTGCTCATTGACATTTATTGTGACAGGCAACATGAACTCTGCTATTCTGGGTTACAACCTGTTTTATGTTTTTTTTTTCCTCTCTCTCTCTTTTCTATTCTTATTGATGGTGAATGCCTCTTATGAGTTCAAGTATAAAAATGACTTAGAACTCTAATGAAATCTGAGGTCAAAAAACGTTATAATATTTTTCAGTCTCCTTTTTGTTGGCCCCTCAAGTGTCTCGGGCACCTCTCATTAATAGCATGGCTGTAGACACCAGGAGTAAAGTCTTCACAGACTGATATTTCAGATTTTACCTGCCGCTGTTTCTCAGCTGGGTACTTCAGAATAGGATGATTTCTGCATTCACTTGCAATTCTTCAATTTCAGTACAAAGGAAGACAATGCCATTTAATAATACTATGAAGTGTATATGTGAGGGTTAAACGTGACTGGATCTAGAATCAACTAGAAGACAAGTCCCTGGGCATATCTTTGGGAAGTTTTCTAGATTCTGTCAACTGAAGTTTAAATGTCTCTAGGTGTGGGTGTCACCATTCCAGGGTCTGTGGTCTTAGAGTGCATAAGGGAAATGTAAGGAGACCACAAGATTTGTCTCTCTCTTCCTCACATAGACTCAAGTGACCAACCTTCTGTTCCAGACATCATGCCTTCCCTGACACTGTGGGCAGTAACAACAAACTTAATAAATTAAGTAGGCAGTACACTATGGGCCCAAGTAGCCTCTTCCTTTCATATAATGATTTCTTTTAGTAATTTGTAACAGCAGAGGGGGAACAACAAAGCCTGTACCACAGCACTTAAAAGTGGTGCCCAACAGAATGATTCAATTGTGCCCAAAACTGACATAAAACCTGCCCTGCTCTGAGAGAGCTGGTCTGCCAATAGCGCTCTCCCTCCTAAGCCTACAACCTACAGGTAGGACACCACTTTCTCTCAATTGACTGTCCAAGGAGAGACCTGGCAGGAACTCACAGGGCATAGGAGCCTCATGGCGACCCAGAACAGAAACCTTCCAGTCTCCATCTGCACCCAGAGCTAAGGCTGTCCCACAGTGTTCCAGACCCAAAATCTGCCCGGAGAGAGCTAGTCTCCCAGGAGCGCTTTCACTAATAAGATCACAAGCTCACAGGCTCACAGGCCCACAAGAGGGACAAGCTCCAGTCAGAGACAGCAAAACCAACTAATATCTGAGATAACCAGATGGTAAGAGGCAAGCACAAGAACATAAGCAACAAAAACCAAGACTACTTGGCATCATCAGAACCCAGTTCTCTTACCACAGCAAATACTGGATATCCCAACACACCAGAAAAGCAAGATTTAGATTTGTGACAACACATCTCATGATGATAATAGAGGACTTTAAGAAGAACATAAATAACTCCCTTAAAGAAATACAGAACAATACAGCTAAACAAGTAGAAGCCCTTAAAGAGGAAACACAAAAATCCCTTAAAGAATTACAGGAAAACATAACGAAACAGGTGAAGGAATTGAACAAAACCATCCAGGATCTAAAACTGGAAATAGAAACAATAAAGAAATGACAAACGAAGACAACCCTGAAGATTGAAAACCTAGGAAAGAGATCAGGAGTCATAGAAACAAGTATCACCAATAAAACACAAGATATTTAAGAGAGAAACTCAGGCGCAGAAGATATCATAGAAAACATTGACACAATAGTCAAAGAAAATGCAAAAATCAAAAAGCTCCTAACTCAAAACATCCAGGAAATTTAGGAAACAATGAGAAGACCAAAGCTAAGAACAATAGGTGTAGAAGAGAACAAAGATTTCCAACTTAAAGGGCCAGTAAAAACCTTTAACAAGATTATAGAAGAAAACTTCCCTAACCTAAAGAAAGAGATGCCCATGAACATACAAGAAGCCTACAGAAATCCAAACAGATTTAACCAGAAAAGAAATTCCTCCCATTACATAAAAGTCAAAACACCAAATGCACAAAACAATGAATATTAAAAGCAGTAAGGGAAAAGGATCAAGAAACATATGAAGGCAGACCTATCAGAATTACACCAGACTTCTCATCAGGCTATGAAAACCAGAAGATCCTGGGCAGATGTCATACAAACCCTAGGAGAACACAAATGCCAGCCCAGGCTATGATATCCAGCAAAACTCTCAACTACCATAGATGGAGAAACCAAGATATTCTATAACAAAATCAAATTTACACAATATATTTCCATATATCCAGCCCTACAAAGGATAATAGATGGAAAACTTCAACATAAGGAGGGAAACTACACCTTAGAAAAAGCAAGTAAGTAATATTCTTACAGCAACCCCCAAAAAGATAGCTACAGAAACATAATTCCACCTCTAACAACAAAACACTATTCTTTAATATCTCTTAACATCAATGGACTCAATTCCTCAATAAAAACACATAGACTAACACACTGGACACATAAACAGGACCCAGCATTTTGCTGCAATCAGGAAATGCACCTCAGTGAAAAAGACAGCCACTACCTAAGAGTAAAAGGCTGGAAAACAATTTTCCAAGCAAATGGTCTCAAGAAACAAGATGGAGTAGCTATTCTAATATCAAATAAAATGGACTTTCAAACAAAAGTTATCAAAAAAGATAAGGAAGGACACTTCATATACATCAATGGAAAAATGTACCAAGGTGAACTCTCAATTCTGAAAATCTTTGCTCCAAATGCAAGGGTACCTCCATTCATAAAAGAAACTTTACTAACGTCCAAAGCATACATTGCACCACACACAATAATATTAGGAGACTTCAACATACCACTCTCATCAATGAACAGATCATAGAAACAGAAACTAAACAGAGACAGAGTGAAACTAACAGCAGTTATGAATCTGTTATGGATTTAACAGATCTCTATAGAATATTTCATCCTAAAACTTCTTCTCAGCACCTCATGATACCTTTTACAAAATTGACCATATAATTGGCTATAAAACAGACCTGAATATATACAAGGAGATTGAAATAATCCCATGCATCCTATCAGATCAACATGGACTAAGGCTGGTCTTCAATAACAACAAAAACAACAGAAAGCCCACATACATATGGAAACTGAATAATGCTCTACTCAATGACAACTTGGTCAAGAAAGAAATAAAGAAAAAATTAAAGATTTTTTAGAATTTAGTGAAAGTGGAAGCACGACATACCCAAACTTATAGGACACAAAGAAAACAGTGCTAAGGGGAAAACTCATAGCTCTGAGTGCCTCCACAAAGAGACTGGAGAGAGCATACACTGGACAGCACACCTGAAAGCTCTAGAACAAAAAGAAGCAAATACACCCAAGAGGAGTAGACAGCAGGAAATAATCAAACTCAGGGCTGAAATTAACTAAGTAGAACCAAAAAGACTACACAGGAATCAACAAAACCAGGAGCTGGTTCTTTGAGAAAATCAGCAAGATAGGTAAACCTTTAGCCAGACTAACCAGAGGGCACAGAGACAGTATCCAAATTAACAAAATAAGAAATAAAAAGGGAGCTATAATGACAGAAACTGAGGAAATTCAAAAAATTATTAGAGCCTACTAGAAAAGCCTTACTCAACAAAAATCTGGTAGAAATGGACACTTTTCTAGACAGATATCAGCTGCCAAAGTTAAATCAGGATCAGATAAACACAGACCCTAGCTCTCATATGTTGTGCTTTGCCCTGAAGTTACTGTATTTTGATGTTAATTCTACTGTCCCAAGGACAGCTGTCTAGTCATGGACTCAGAACTCAGGTGACTTCACCAGAACCACCTCTCCATTGAATTTGTAAAGTACTTGTGAGGGGTAGGTACAGGATAGAAGGAGGCCTGTCATTGGAGGAGAAGGAAGGATGGGCAGGAGAGAAGTTTGAAGGAAGAGGAGGAGACTAAGAGAGAGAGACAGAGAGAGGGGAGAAGCCGTGGCAGGACAAGATGGCAGGTGATGTTAAGACTCTGTTCTGTGTATTTATAGGTTGTTATTAATGTTCTCAAGGGATGGATGGTACCAGGCTTTGTATGTTTAAGTGGGCAATTATATTTTACCTATTGGATCTAAGATTATTGTGTTGTGTGTTCTTTTAGGTGAGGGTTTGAGTGTAAGAAAGTGTGTGGCTGGGATGTGTGTCCGCCAAGATATCTAGCAGATATCTGGGCACCGTGGCGTGGCCCAAGCGGGGTAAAAGACACCGTTACTCTTTTCTATTTTTATATTTTTACAACAACACTCGTACATGTAAGACATGGCTAAAATCTAGGCTAGGTTATCTGCTTATTCGTGGTTTTTCAATCAGGCACCTTCAACAACCAATGGATATACATTGATTCCCTGCCTTTGATGGTGTAAGCAGGAGATATGGATTTAATAAAAGGACCTAAGATTAGCTCCTCAGACTCATAAACTGAATCAGGAGAGAATACACATACACATAAACACACAGATAGACATGCATAATGCAGCATACATGTACATGCACTGTATAAGACAGAACACTGTGAGTTGTAATAGAGAAATAACCCAAGTGCTATGGGGCTCAAATGAAAACAGTGGCATCTCTAGTTATCTTTAAAGAGTAGCGGATGGGCTAAGCCTTGATGGTTGTCAAGGTTTTATTAGATTCCTACTTTTAAACAAATTTCAATAATGGAATGCTTTTTTTTAACCATTTTCTTTTCTTCAGATAATACTAGGTGGCTACATATTATCTGGTATATGGTTGAAACTGAACATAGAAATATGGATAAATACTTGTTAACAATAAACTCAAGTGAGACAAGGTAACAGGTAGTACAAGGAAGTGGGTAGATAGGAGAAAAATTGTAGCAACCTAGGAGAAGGTGACAATGTGTTTTGCAAAAGCCTAAGTGATGAGCTTCTTAGAGACAAACTTAAGAGGCCTAAAGTAATTGCTGTAGGATGAAAGCTTAACATCCTGTCTGCGCAATTGATCCTAAAAATCTTACTAATTAGAAACACCCAAGCTAAGGGAAAATTCTAAGAAATGCGAGGTTAGCCAAGCTCGGAAGCAAGATGGGAAGCGAAAAGAGTGGAAATGTCACAAAGAGCTACATTTCAAAGGAATCTGTGTTTCCGATGGATACCTTGTATTGTGTAATAGATTAAATGAGTCTTCTATAACCTTTTCCAAAGACTCTCTGCCAATTTCAGTCATTGCAGTGCAAAGTAGACAGACTATCAAGGGCACCATGCTAACTTTCAAATACATGCAGAAAATAATGTTAAGCCAACAAACAGTAGGATGCCTGTGTACAAGGGAAGACAAGACCTAGTTTAAACCGCTTCTAAATCCCTGCTCATCGATACAGTTTCCTGAGTAATTCTGACCCAACACATTGTAACTTTTCTTCTGTCACAATTTTATATACAAGACCATTTTTAAAAGCTCAAATCATACCTCACCATTGAGAATAATAACATATAGTTGATTAATTCCTTGCAATCTTTTAAGCTTACATTTGTATAAGATGAAAATAATCATCATAATTCTACATTTTGATTATATATGATAATTTTGGTTACATGTTGACATATAAAATAATTACATACCATATCATTATTTTGAAATATTCTGTGACTATAACAGAAATACATTCCTTTTTAGATCTCATAAAACATAGCACAGCTGTTCCTTTACATATTTGCTGGTAAAGGTCCTATTGATTTTCTAAGAAATAAAAAGTTAATAAGGATACATTGAGTCAAAGTGAACAGGACACTTAATGGTTGTCAATGAATATTCTATGTTTACTCCAGAATTCTTTTCAGTCAGCACTTTCACCAAGTGTTCTTGAAAAGTCCTCAGCACAAAGAAATTCTAGGAGTAAAAGCTTGATAATAAAATAGGTGAAAATCTACCTACAACAAATTTGGTTAGTTTTCAGTTAAATTGTGTGATGTGTGATGTGTGTGTGTGTGTGTGTGTGTGTGTGTATATACACATGTATGTGTATATGTGTGTTTGTGTGTGTGTGTGTAGATTTTGGAAATTGGATTTTGTGGAAATATTTAATAAATGTTATCAATAATATTATCTTGTTTTGTACTCATTTGTTTATATTTTGGACCTGTATGAAGGTATCATAGATCTCCCTTTGTTATGTTTATAGTTTTCTTATGTGTGAATATGTACCTGCACATATATTGAATCTAGCATGTATAAATACTGATATTTATTGCTACTTTGGTTTTCTTTATTTTTCATTAATTATGATTTTTTTGTTGTTGTAAGAAGCTGTTGGACAGTTATGATAGCTCTGTGGGCAGATGCATTTGCCTGCAGGCATGACTGAGATCAATCTCCTGATCCTCCAAGGTGGCAGGAAAGGACAAACTCCCAAGAGTTCTCTGACTTTGATATGCCTGCATGCACGTATGTGCACATGTGTGGGTGCACATGCACATACATCCCCAGACACAAACACACACACACACACACACACACACAAAAACAATTAAGGATTTTCATGTGAAAAAAGACAATTAATAAGTGAGTGTTTTCAATACTTTCCATTATGTTTATTGTGCCATTAGTAGTCACACATAAATTATAGGTAAATGCAGACATATACATACAGCTTAATTTACTTAGATGTATTTAGTTCAGTTTGTAAGATTAAAAACATTATGAATCTTAAATCTATTCCAATGCCGAGTATATTTGTTTACCTTCAGAGACTGGTGAGATAATTTTGTCCACACTAATGATTTCTTCTTGTCATCTCGTAAGCACGGTACCTTGACTAGGCACAGACAATAAATTGTCTTCCACAAATTTTGGGTGCTTTTTTATATTCTGTTATTAAAAGCCTTGAAATCAGCCTGTTTATGCTTTTGTGTTTAATAATGTGAAATTTGGGTCATTTAATTCATTGTGCTTTTGAAACGTATTGGCATTAAAATGATATATATAACTGCCTAAATTTTAACTTATTTCTTCTAAAATAGGGCATCTCGTTTTGCGGGAAAATGGGTTAGTCAGTCTGTTCATTTGTCTATCATCTATCTATCTATCTATCTATCTATCTATCTATCTATCTATCTCTCATTCTTTCTCCCTTTTAATGGTAACAACTGAGAGTAATATTGTAATGGAGTCAAAGTTTATTTGGACTCATGTTTTCCTAGGATTCAGCTCAGGTTGGTTGGCTCCTTTGCTGTGGGCTACAGAGAAGCTGGTTTCACAGCAGGAACATGTGACAGAGCAGTCTCCTAATATCATTGAAGACAAGAAACAAGAAAAATGTAACAGGAATGAACCAAGGCTCGTGCGTGCCCTGAAAGACAAATCATTAATGACCCCCTTTCACCTATGGGCTTTCCTCCCATAGATCCAAATTTCTCAATCATCAACCTAGAGTTTAAATCTATCAGTCACTTAAACCATTAATTAGATGACAGCCCTCATGACCTACTTGTCATGAAAGGCTCTTGAAGGCACATCCACTGACATAGTTTACTGTTAGCTATGGCTTTCCCACTCTTTTTCTGGGAAATCCTCCCAAGCCTTTCAGAACAAGGTTAAGTGAGATCATGTATGCAAATAACTCAAAATCCTGCCATTTGTTCAAATCACATGAGAAATTAAATACCACTCTGATGATGGTGATGATGATAATGGGTAGGATCAGGTTTAGTGCTTCCTACCTTGGAACCAACAGACTTTAGTCTATTCTAGGGTTATCTGTCAATTGCCAAATAATTCTCCATGTCAGTTCAGAATGTTAAGTTCATGGCTATTCATCAAGATTAACAAAAGGTCTACAATCAGACATAATTTTGGAAATTACGTTGATCTTTACACTGCACAAAATGATGTAGGAAGTCATGAATAGAATCATCTATTCAATCTGACATTTATGCATAAATGCTTAACAGTTCTCCCTTGTCCTGTGTTCTAGATCAAAAACTGTTTTTAAAACTCTTGGCTGGATTCTGACGCTCTGCCTACCCTCCTTTCCTAATAGTTTTAAGTGCCGCTATTGTATCATCCTTCATTCTCTAATGAAAGATGTTCCTCTTGGACTCTGGCCTTGACATTTATTATAGCATCATCCGTGGATGCTGTCCTTACAATCCTCTTTCATTACACAGTCTACAGCTTCCAGACAATTTTTTATGGCCTTCTCACTCAAACTAGTTTCTCAATGTAGACAGCTCTAACAGTTGCCTTTAGAATCTGCTCTTCAGAACAGTTTGGGTCACAGCATATGCTGGGACATGGATGAGTGTCCCTCAAGGGTCCTTAGGATGATGCTACTGAGGAACGGTGAAGCCTTTGAGAAGGGGTGTCTTGTGGCACCTTATAATTCTTGGTTGCTACAGATGTTTGCCCAATGGGGACTCTGGAACCTAGACTCCTCCTCTTCATTTTGCTCTGTGGCTTGTGACGTTGGTGGTTTACTGTGTCACATTCTCCCCTTTAGAGACCCAATATTGGATTAGACTCTTTAAAACCTTGAGCTAAAGTAAATCTCCCCTACCTTGTTCATTATCTCAGGTTTATTCTACACTAGACAGCTGACCAAGACGGTATCTAAGACAGTCATACTCATCATAGCAGAGTAAAATAGTCAATTGCCATTGGCTGTGGGGAAAGAAGCAGAAACTGCTCTAAAACAACATAAAGTTTCAATTTTGCAGATGACTGAGTCCCAAAGAACAATAATAGAACATTATCCCCATAGTTCACAATACTGTAATCCACATTTACAAGGGATCTAGAGTTTTTGTAAAAGATACTTCTCACAGATACTGAAGAGATAGCTCAGTCGGTACAGTGCTTGTCACAGAAGCATTGAAAACCTGAGTCTGTATAGCCAGAATCCACTTAAAAAGCCAGGAGCTTTGAAGGGGCTCGAGACCCCATATGTACAACAATGCCAAGCAACCAGAGCTTCCAGGGACTAAGCCACTACCTAAAGACTATACATGGACTGACCCTGGACTCTGACCTCATAGGTAGCAATGAATATCCTAGTAAGAGCACCAGTGGAAGGGGAAGCCCTGGGTCCTGCTAAGACTGAACCCCCAGTGAACTAGACTGTTGGGGGGAGGGTGGTAATGGGGGGAGGGTTGGGAGGGGAACACCCATAAGGAAGGGGAGGGGGAGGGGGATGTTTGCCCGGAAACCAAAGAATTATTATTAAGTATTAAATAAATTAAAAAAAAAAGCCAGGAGCTATAGCAGGTATCTTGTAGCTCTGGTGCTGGAGGGAAAGGGACAGGAATAGGCAGATCTCCTTGGCTTGGCAGCTATCCTAGTTATATCTATGACCTTCATGATCCGGGGAAGACCTAATGTCCATTAATAAGGAGGAACAAATTATCTGACCCACACAACCACAGACACACTCTTGCAAATAGTCACATCTATACATGAACACACATAAATATTGTTGCCTCAGTTAAAAACTAAACAAATGAAAGCATGATTCATTGAAAAAATGTTGTTTCTAAATTAGTCAACTGTCTTAGAAACACAGTTGTATGGCAAGTGATTTTTCTAAATTAGACCTGTTAGATGAAAAGAGGTTTTGACTCTGTTTCAGAAGTTCTAATCCTTGGACACGCAGTCCATTCATTTTTGGAAGTATGGAGTTTGAACTTCATGGCAGGGAACTTGACTAGAGTAAAGCTGCCTACCTATGACAGCCAGGGAGCAGAGACAGGAATTCTGGGTCCTGATGCTATCTTGCAGAACATGTGCATAATGAAATCCTTCCTCTGATTGGCCCTCACCAATGAATGCTGTTTCCACCACCTACACAAAGTGCCATGTGTGTGGTGTGGTGTATATTTATTCAGTGTTTTTAGGTGATTCCTGAGTGTACAAATGAGTGGGTCTCTGTTTCTTGTTTTTTGTTTTTGTTTTTTTGTTTTGTTTTGTTTTTTTTCGGAGCTGGGGACTGAACCCAGGGCCTTGCGCTTGCTAGGCAAGCGCTCTACCACTGAGCTAAATCCCCAACCCCTTTTTGTTTTTTGTTTGTTTGTTTGTTTGTTTTTGGGGGGGGTCTCTGTTTCTTATGACTTCTCCTGCACGCTTTTACTTCTTTTTGGTTTTGTCCAAATTTGATGTGTTAGTTTTTGTTTTATCATATTTTATTTTATCTTATTTTATTTTATTAACCCTTAGATGCCTGTTTGTTTTCTAATGAGAGACAGGAAGGATGTGGATCCAGATGAGAGGGAGGTAGGGAGGAACTGAGAGGAGAAAGAAGAAAGAGATATCATAATTAGGAGATGTATAGTGTGTGTGTGTGTGTGTGTGTGTGTGTATGTGTGTCTGTATGTGTGTACATATACATATTTATTTATGTATGTGTGTGAAAATCTATTTTCAATAGAAGAAAAAATTAAAGTCTAGAAAAATAAAAACTGTTCTCATTAGACCCCCAGTGTAAGGCCAGAGCAACAAATACCATTAAATGTGATTGAAGTACTGTCTTTACATCTTTACATGCTTGGTAATTTATTGTTCAATGGCTATGTCTGCCATTTCAATGCACTGCATCTCCTGCTTAGCATTAAGTGTCAACTTGAGCCACTTCTACAAAACTGAGTCTCAATAAAGCAATCATCTTTCTTTGGTTGCTGTATTGTTAAATGACAGTTATTTGCTAATTGATACTGGCGGGAACAACTGATTGTGGGAGGTACCATTTCCTGGCCATGTGACCCTGGGCTATGTAAGGAAGTAAAGCTAAGCATAGCCTCAGACCAAGCCAGAAAACAGACTTCCTCCACAGTCTGTGCTCTGAGTCCCTGTCCATTTGCACTCAGTGCTGGACCGTGACCTGAAAGTATAAACCAATAAGCCTTTCCCCCCTCAGTCTTCTAAGCTGCTTTCGGGCAGAGTGTTTACCAATAGGAATGAGACTGAACTCAAAGACAGCATGATGTGCTGAGGTCACAATGCCAAGTAGCCTATTCATGGCGTGGATCCCATGGATGCACATTGAAATGTCTGGCATGCTGTGGAGTTAGTATCAATGCCATTTGCCATTGTCCCCAGTGTGTGCAATATTCCCTCCCACCACTCTCTCCTTCTACGTGTGTGTGTGTGTGTGTGTGTGTGTGTGTGTGTGTGTGTGAGCGCACGTGCGCATGTGTGTATGTGTATATGTGTGTCTGTATCTTTCTCTAACGTACTCAGAAATTTCACAAGAATTTTACAACTGATGTAAATTTGGCGCAACACTGTACTATATAAGGTCCTTGAATAAACCCTAAGGCAGCCATGTGAGGAACAGAATAAAATGAATAAAACACCCAGGGAGGAGGGCTGAGTATTGAATGGACTTAGAAATAGAATGGATGAGAAGTAGAAGGAGGGAAGAGAAAAGGGAATAACATATTTATGACTAAGAAAGACAAAGAGCCTTGAAAAGTTCCCACAGGTAAAGCAGGCTGACCGTCATGTGATCATAGTCTTTAAAATTAAGTTCACGGTATCCCAGCAGGCCTAGCTCATCGCCATGTGCGAATAGATACATGTTGGCACATGGCAAATATTTTTATAGAGTAGATGAAAGAGAATAAGAAGCCAGGACATTTTAAAGTACGTAGAAGCTGATTTTCAAAGAAAATCTTGCATGAGTCACATTGCTGCCAAAGAATCAAGCATGTTTTGAAGCCAGAATTCCAATGGGGCCTTTAATCATTAATTTCCTTAAAAGATTTGAAACCTTAAATAAACTTTCTAACGTGAGAATTACTCAAAAATTATAACCGCAGTGATGTTTTGTTAAGAAATACCTTGCTGTTGCTACCAAAATACAGGTTGCCATCCAAAGGGAAATTATTGTGACTAAAGAACTGGGTGGAAAGAGGCTTCCACAGGCAGCTTGGATGCTAGTTTAACAATATGTCCATTTGACTGGGACATGAGATGCCAAGACGAAACATGACTTCTCAGTTAGACTTCAAGGGGGATTCTGGATGAGACTAACATGAGGACACATGGGGTCGGAAGCAATTGGCAGTGCCTATTGTGGACAGGTAACCACAGGGGATCTGAAAAGAACAACAATGTAGAAAAAGGAAATGACACTTCCTGCCTCACTGCATGGATTGGGCTATGAGTCTTCTAATCTGAACAGTAGGATGCCACTGCTCTCTGCATAGACAGTAGGCCATGGTTCTAGTCAATTCTAAGATTATATGAGCCAGTTCCTTAAAGTAAATCAGACAGATAGATAGATAGATAGATAGATAGATAGATAGATAGATAGATAGATAGACGTGTAGACAGATAGATAAAACAGGTTATGAGTATACTCTGTAAGGAGAATATAGTGCTATTTTTAATATAAGGATGTCACATATATTTATCATATATGTCAAAACAATTTAAACATGTGACAGAAGAATGAGAGAAATTGCATCGTATAAGATGATAAAGAAAAATGTTTACTGACAGATAACAGAAATTATTATAAAATATTATTAGAAATTTTAGTCAGTGGAAGAATAACACAAATCAAACCTCAAATTTCATATGCCACCCAGGGGAAGGTCTAACTCATGGAATGAGAAAGAAACAAGGGAGCCCCAGACCATACTGTGAGGTATTTGTGGGCAATGACTTTGTGAGTTTTTCTCTAGGAAGAATGTACAATGGGTTACAGTGGGGGAAACCTGGATTTTTGAAACAGTGTATTTTGAAGAAAAAAGTTAAGTTCTGGGCTTTGGGAAATTGTAATGGTTCTCTATTCATTTTTCTCTGTTCAAATAGAAATGGTAACTGAAATCTGATGGAGGAGAGAGATTGAAAGCAAGAAAATATTGAAGAACATGACGTTATGGCAGAATGCACTTCTGACTAAGAAATCTGGGTTTGGACTTACATAGTATTCTAAAACTTTCAGTATATAAATGGAATAGAAAGGAAAGAATGTGAAGTTAGACACCACATTGGGATTTTCTACAGAGTCAAGGAAGGAGGAAAGAGATAGAACAGAATTTACTCTCTAAGAAGTAACATCTTCTGCTGTTCTGGGACAGTGAATGGTAGGTCCCCATCTTGCATAGCCATTCCATTGAACTCATTCTTTGTAGTGTTGGAACATTCATATTATGAGTCCATGGGAAGATATCACCCCCAGTAAAGACACTTATTTGAGCTTGTGATCTCAAACAGCACCCGGATGCTAATATAGATTGGAAAACCTGTCCTGTGATATTCACAAAAGGAAGAGCAGTTTTGCAGTCTTACTGACTCTGAAGTCATCCTGTGCCCTGTACTTTATCACTTCTTCTTCCACTCAAACATCTTTACTTCTCTTTAAAAAGGTTCCGAGGCCCATAAAACGTTATTCTTTAGAAAAATGTTATTAACGGTGTGCCATTAGGCCAATAAAATGCCTTGCTAATTCAGCCACTGTTCATAATTCTATCTGATAGGGAAATTGGAGACAGAATAAATGGGCACATTGTATAGGTGATGTCACAGACCATGATTACAATTTCTAATAACTAAAGTTATAAGAGAGTATTTTAGTAGATTGGAATGCTTCCTTGAGTCATAAAATCCATCTAGTGTGCCACAAGCATTTAACTTTTTTGAAAGTTTACAGGGATAAAAACTGAACTAAATGGAGTCTAGGACACGTGTAGGAATAAATTTTATTTACAGAATTTTTATTCTGTATACATAAATACACTAATTCACATCTTTGGACCCCACCCAGTGACATAACATGTAAACTGAAAGCTTCTGCTTGTTGATGTATTACTTTCCTATCCCCACTTTCACAGTTGTAGCTAGCGTCTAGTTTCACAGCAGATGCTTGAGTTCCCTTGGAGACATCGCTTTCCCTGAATGAGTGTAGCCTAGCCGGGGTGAAAATCCCATGCCTTGCTTCCCAACACAGGCGCTGGCAGGGATCAAATTTGTCAGTCTGATACTTTTTCCTGGGACTTTGACTCCGGAACAGTGACACTAAGAAAAAAAAGTAAACCCAGACATAGCCCACCCTTTAAGTGACACAAACAGATCACTACTTAAGCTGTGAGATCATTTTTATAGTTCTCACTGCTATAGGGTTTGCTCATCTACTAGTTTCAAATCAAAATTTTCAGTCCAGATTCTTCTTTTAACCTTTTATATTCTCTTCATTATACTCAGAATCAAGAAAACTCAACATACTTTTGTTACTGAAACCCTGTGAGTTACAGTTTTCGTTTCCAATTTTGTTAACAGAAGAATCAGATTCACGGTGGTCTGATAATTTTGCCAAACGTGATGTCATAGGTGTTCAATTTAGCATCTTCTTTTGCCGAACAGTGCACACCAGGCTGACAACGGCAGACAGCCTCATACTTCACATGCAGAATTCTTGTACACTGAGGATTTGTCAGGAATTTTTTCTTATTTTTTGAGAAAATCAAAATCAATGCTTTCTATTAAATTCAAAAAGGATTTCAATAGTCTTGAGATTTTACAGAAGGCTTTAAGGTTATACATTTTGAGAAGAAATATGGTTTAGACTGTTTTACTGATATTTCCATTGATTTTCATTCTAGTAAAATCATATCACCCTTTGCCAAAAAACTAGAGTTCTGAAACTCTTAAATCTACCATACGAAGGTGAGAAGCTTAGGAAGAACCCTCCCCACACCCAATACGTCAATATCAAGAAGAAATGGATAGGATCATCAAGTTGGACTTTTTAGCAACAAAAATTCAGTTCCTGCATCCTATGTTTCAGGTCAACATACACACATGCCCACATATATGTATATACATATGCCCGTAAACACACACATACATGCACACACAAATACAGAAGCATACACATAAATACACACATATTCACACATACATACCTATAATATGCATACACATACATACATGCATGCACACATGCCTATGCTATACAAACATATACATGCATATATACATATATGCACAAACAAAAATACCCACCTTTGTAAGGGCAAAATAATAGGGAAATGCATAGCTAACAAATATATAAAATATAAACATAAAATGTAAGTCTCATAAAAATGGAAAAGGGGGCAAAGAGAAAAGGAAGCACCAGGAGGGAACTGGTCAAGGAATCTTTCTATATGATGGATTTAAGTAAAGAAATATGGGAGTCAAGGGAATGAGACCTGAGAATAAATGACTAATAGCATTCAGGCAGAAGAAATAGAAATCTGAAAATGCCCAGGTGAAAATGTGCCAAGGCAGGGGCTACGATGAAAAGAACAGCTGAGATCAGCCTTAAAAGACGGAGTCAGAGAACGGAAAGGAGGAAGAGATAGAGGAAGGTGGAGAAGCTGCCAGGGAGATAGAACATGGAGGCTGATGTTAAGATTCCATGCTGCACCTTTACAGGTTGTTATGAATGTTCTTACGGGATGGATGTGTACAGGGTTTTGTATGTTTAGTTGGGGAATTATATCTTATCAATTGGATCAAAGAATATTGGGTTGTGTGTTCTTTCATGTGGAGAATTGCATTTGGGAGAGTTTGTGGGACTCAGCGGAATTACGATGTATATTTCTGCCTTGGTGCAGCCTGCCTTGGGAAATAGCTAGGTAGAGAGATTGCTACCAGGCTCAGAGAGAGGCCTTTGGCAGTGTGATATGGGATAGAGCAAAGCGGGTGAGACTCTTTGATAACCAGGATTAAGATATCCAGCAGATACCTTGGGGAACTGCAATGCCGGATCTAGTGGGGAATAAAAGAAAACATTTTACTTTTTGTATTTACAACAACAGGACTCCAGACCCTCTCCCTCTCCCTCAATGCTTTCCTGGGTCCACGCATCTGAAGTTCTCCTATAGGTTCTCACCTTGACCTTCTGTCTCCACACAAGTGAAGTGACCATGCTCGGAAACCCCAGCACTGGTGAGTGAAATCAATCTTTTCTCTTTTTAAGCTGACTTCCTCTAGCATTTTGTCACAGTGCCGGAGAGCTGCCCAACACAGGCTGCAATTGCCAGCAGGTGAGCTGCCAGCTCTTTGCTCTCACTGCTTAGTAAAAGTAACTTAAAACACTCAAAAAAAAAAAGATAGAGTCAGAGATGGCCAGAGAGCATAGGGTTGTGGATGATCTTTGAAGACCATTGAAGCCATTGAGGAAGTTGAAGTGGATAATAGATGTGATATATTGACTTATAGGCTCACACTACATCAACTCTGTCTTTACCCATGGCCTGAACCAAATGCTGAGACTTGGCCATGTGTTTCCAACTTCATGTCTCATTTGGAAAAACTGAGAAAGCATCTCTGCTTTAAACGTAAGGTAGTTTTCAACCAAGATTCACCAGATACTCACTTCTACTTTGTCTCTCACTTTCAGGGTCTAAATATAAGGAACCAGAGAGTTCAGAGGGGGATAACATATGGGCCTTTTTATCTAGGGCTTCCCAATTGTGAGTTCTGATATGGCGTTTGAAAGTGGAATTAATTATGTGACAAATGCAGAAAAAGATCTCGGGGTCAGAATTGCACATGGGGATTGGGAGGGGTATACTATACAAGTGAGCTTTAGGGGTTCAGGCTAATTTAAATCCAGTAAGACAAAGAAAAACCAACAAGCATGAAGTTGAACTGTGGATGCTTGCTGGTGAGAGGGATGAATAAGGTAGTATTACAACATATCTTTAGAGTTTCAATGTAGGTATGTCCCTCTCTAAAATCACCTAAATGGTCCTACTTAGAAAGAGACAAATGGCCCATAGACTTTCCACTCAGGCTTGTTTTACCTTCTTTCAAAGTCTTTGTGTGTAATCCTAAAAATTAGTGAAACTCAACCAGTATTTCATTCATCAAAGAAATGTCTGGACTGAAAACTGAGGTTTAGAAACCCAAAGCTCTTGAAGACAGGTGTGATAAATCAGCCCATCTGTCCCTTTAAAATTGAGAAAGAATGGGAAATCACTCAGTTCTGGTAATTCCTAAGGCTCCCTCTTTCCAAACTTGCCCAGTAATGAGTTCTTGTCAGCAGCATAGATACCATGCCACTGGGCCTGCGAAGAAAAGTTTGGGAAGAAGATTCTGAGTGTGGTCCTTGAAACCAGCTTGGCAAGGTTCCATTACCTCCTTCTCTGTAACTCAGTTTCCTCCCTCAGAAAAGGATAAAGATCTTCTCCATACATGAATTAAACAATAAAATGGATTGAACTGAGAACAGGACCCCCGTTGGAGGAATTAGAGAAAGGATTGAAAGAGCTGAAGGGGCTTGCAACCCCATAAGAACAACAATGCCAACCAACCAGAGCTTCCAGGGACTAAACCACTACCAAAGACTATACATGGACTGACCCTGGGCTCCAACTGCACATGTAGCAGAGAATAGTCTTGTTGGGGCACCAGTGGAAGGAGAAGCCCTTGGTCCTGACAAGGTTGGACCCCAGTGTAAGGGAATGTCAGGGGGCAAGAAGGATGGGAGGGGAACACCCTTATGGAAGAAGGGGAGGAAGAGGGGATGGGGCTTATGGACAGGAAACGGAGAAAGGGAATAACATTTGAAATATAAATTAAAAAATATCCAATAAAAAGAGTAATAATAAAATGGTCAAACAATACCTACAACAATGTAAGAATTTAGTGAAAATACTAAATATATAGAAAATGTAGAATAGTTCTAGTGAAGCCGGAGTATGTGTGCCTATAGTGAATGTTCACATAAATTCATCATGTCCAACAACGAACAGATATGCTGAGTTGTCTGTACATCTTTCTCTCTCAGGCTAACCAGTGATTTGGTTCCCCTCTCTTGGCAATCATTCATTCACTTTACTTAATCATTGAATGTCATATCATTCAGATGGTCAACCCTCATCACCAGCAAGGTGTTCCAAACCAGAAGCAGCTCCATTGCCATAGCAACTAGTAGGCAAGATAAAGATGAAGGGATGAATGGGAGAAGGAAATGAAGAAAGGAGGATGCTCTGTCTGAAGCTCTAAGGCTTCACCAGAATACAGCATCTTTCCTTGTCATTTCCAATGTCCCATCATCCAACACAAGCCTTTCTAGGAAAAGACATTATCTAAATTCTTTCACTCTCTTTATTACCTCTCTACAACCAGGATGAAACCCTTAAAAAAGATAAATCTCACCTCTACAATTATATTGATATATAAAAATAGTACCATACATTATATCTAAGAATTATATTAATGGTATATACTGCTTGAATAAATATTTACTTCTTTAGCTGATTTAGCATTGATTCCTCTGAAGCCTCCAGGTTACCTATTTTTAGAACTGTTTCACTGGCACGATCCTTAAAACTGTTTTGCCTCCCAATGTTCTGTGCAGCTTTATCACAGCAAGCTTAGGGCCTATACTCTTGTCAGATATGAGTGGACCCCATAGGTGGGCCTGTTGTTCTGGGATGTAGCAAGTACCCTCCCTTGGAGACTGAGAAAGAGATCTGCTCCCACCAAGAGGCTTGGCTTAGCTCATGTAAATGTGGTTCCTGTTGAGGGCCATGTGTTCTTCCATGTGGACTAAAGGAGAGAAAAAAAGCTAACAAAGAAAGGGAAAGCATTTTGCAAAGGGAGAAATGCACAAACAGCCTACTAACTCCTACCAATCGTTAAGCTTCCAATTCTCTTTCTGCTTTCTGTATGCATCTTTCTCCTTATCAGGAATTTGCCTTTGCTCCTAGGTTATTTAGAAACAGGTTTCTGTTCATTGGAGAACAGAGACTGAGGACCTACCATTTTCAACATTCCTATTTGAAGTATCTTCAACAGGCAAACTCCACATTCTCATGAAGAGTCCCCATAGAACCTGCGGATTCAGTTCCCCATGTGGCTATCTGTTCAAGAGATTTTACCTTGGTCCCCTGGCACTTGGTCTTGTGTGTTCTGTGCGCATACGTGAGAGCAGACATGCACCAGCCCCCTCCCCAGATCTGAAGCCCCATCTTCTGCAGTTATTTCACAGAAGCATCTTTTCCACCTGCCTGGCATGTTCCTTACCTGCCCCAAATTCCAACATGATCAAAGAGATCTACCAGCTTTCCAGGCGAAAGTCTCTGTCCCTGAAGGTCTTATCTGCTAGAGCTTACCTACCCCTGGCAGTGTTACCTGACAACAAGCATAGAATTGATTATTTGTTTCCAAGTTCACATCACCGAAGGCCCCCTAAGATATTCTTCCTAGCAACTGACAAATGTGAGAAGACTCCAAGCTGGAGACTCTCGTGCTGATTTGTCATTGGTGCTAACACTGATACAGTAATTATGAGCATTACTTACTTCGGCCTTGTTCTACTGATGATCAATGAACAGAACACGTGCTGGTGAAGTACTCACCATCTCTTGTTAGAAATGGTAGGGAGATCTTCCCTGCCTGCTGGGCTACCCTGAGCTACCTGCTATTTCCAGCAGACCTCCATTTGTCCTGCCACTTCTCCGGCCACCTTCATCAGACCTGCAGATCTGGTAGCACACAGGTTAGATTACCCTCCTGCACCCATCTTCCCTGCCCAGTGACTCCTTTGGGGCACCCGCAGCTTCCCTAAGTCACCTGCTATCCCCAGAAGACCTCTATTATCCCAGTGCCTCTCCACCCACCTACATTAGATCTGCTGATCCAGAATAATACAGCCCAAGGATACCCACTGGAGGCCTGCCACATTAGGATCATCAAGATTAGGCCCCATCCAAAAAACTGCTATAATAGTAACATCCAGGAACTAAAGCCATTCATGTGGCTAAAGACCCTGAAAAGAACACAATCGATTAAAGACCAGGGCAATATGACATCTTCAGAGCATAGCTAACCTATGACAGCAAGCCCTGTGTATCCCATCACAACAGAAGCATAAAAAAATGGCATTACGTCCATAGATTAAAGCTGGACTTCAATAACAACGGAAACACCAGAAAGTGTACACACTCATGGAAACTGAACAACTCTCTACTCGATGATCTCTGGGTCGGGGAAAATATAAAGAAATTAAAGACTTTCTAGAATTAAAGGAAAATGAAGGCATGCCATACCCAAATTCATGGGACACAATGAAAGCACGCTAAGAGGAAAGTTCACAGCACTAAGTGCCTCCATAAAGAAATTAGAACGTTCTCATACTTTCATAATTTTTAAGTATACCCAAAAGCTTTAGGGGGAAAAAAGAAGCGAACCCACTGAACAGGAGTAGAAAGCAGGAAATAAAATCAGGACTGAAATAAATTGATTAGTAACAAAGAAAACAGTACAAAGAATCAGTAAAATCAAGAGCTGGTTCTTTGAGAGCTTCAACAAGATAGACAAAATAACCAAAAGACACAAAGACAGCATCCAAATAAAATTGAAAATGAAAACAGAGGCATAACAACAGACAATTAAGAAATTCAAAGATTCATTAGGTCTTACTTCAAAAGGCTGTACTCAATGAAAATCTTAACAAAATGGATGATTTTCTATTCAGATACCCGTTAGCAAATTAAATCAAAATAAGGTAAAGATTTAAACAGCCCTATAATGGCTAAGGAAATAGAAGCAGTCATTTAAAATCTCCCAACGCACCCCCCCCCACCCTAAAGGCCAGAGCCAGATGGTTTTAGCACAGAATTCTATCAAAACTTCAAAAGAGGGCTAATACCAACACTCCTTAAACTATTCCACAAAATAGAAACAGAAGGAACACTGCCAAACTCACCCTGATACCTAAACCAAACATAGACTGAACAAAGTAAGAGAATTCCAGGGCAATTTCTCTCATGAACATTGATAGAAAAAAATACACAATAAAATAATTGCAAACCAAATCCAAGATCAAATTAAAAATATAAAGCACTAAGATCAAGTAGTCTTATTTTCAGTGTTGGCATGGTTCAATATATGAAAATGAATCAACGTAATCCACCATATAAACAAACTGAAACAAACAAAATTCATAGGATCATCACTGAAAAAGCCTGTGACAAAATCCAACACTTCTATCTGTTAAAAGTCACAATAAGAGCAATATACAGAAAACCCGTAGCCAGCATCAAATTAAACAGAGAGAAACTTCCATTAAAATCAGTGACAAGACAAGGTTTCCCACTCTGTCCCTTTCTGTTCAATATAGTTCTTAAAGTTCTAGCTAGAGCAATAAAACAACTAAAGGAGGTCAGAGGGATATAAATTAGAAAGAAAGAAGTCAATATCACTATTTGCAGCTGATATGACAGTAAAAATTCTACCAGACAACTCCTACAGCTGATATACAGCTTCAGCAAAGTGGCTATATACAAAATTAACTCAAAGAAATCAGTAGCCTTCCTTTATACATATGATAGACAAGTCAAAAATGAAGTTAGGGAAACAACACCCTTTAAAATAGCCATGAATAATATAAAATACCTTGGTGTGACCCTAACCAAGCAAGTGAAAGATCTGTATGACAAGAACTTCAAGTCCCTGAAGAAAGAAATTGAAGAAGATATCAGAAGATATAAAGATCTCCCACGCTCATGGATAGGTAGGATTAACATAGTGAAAATGGCCATCTCACAAAACCAATGTGCAGATTCAATGCAATCTCCATCAAAATTCCAACACAACTTTTTATAGACCTTGAAAGAGAAATTCCCACTCATATGGAAAGATAATAAACCCAGGGCGGCCAAAACAATCCTGAACAATAAAAGGTTTCAGGAGAAATCACCATCCCTAACTTAAAGCTGTACTACAGAGTAATTGTGATAAAAAGTAATTGGTAAAGAAACAGACAGGTTGATCAATGGAATAATATCCAAGACCTGGTAATAAACCTACACACCTATGTACACTTGATTTTTATAAAGAAGCCAAATCTATACAATAGAAGAAAAAAAAGCATCTTTAACAAATGGTGCTGGTCTACCTGGATGTCTGCATGAAGAAGAATGCAAATAGATCCATATCTATTACCTTGCACAAAACTCAAGTCCAAGTGGATCAAAGACCTCAACACAGAACTGGATACACTAAATCTAACAGAAGAGAAAGAGAGGGCTAGCCTTGTAGCCTTGAATTCATTGGTACAAGAGACAACTTCCTGAACAGAATACCAAATGGCTCATGCTCTAAAATCAATAATTAATAAATGGGACTTCATGAAACAGAAAAGCTTCTGTAAGGCAAAGATCACCAACAATAGGACAAAACAGCAGCCTACAGATCAGAAAAGGATCTTCACCAACCCTGCATCTGACAGAGGGTTAATATTCAAAATTTATCAAAAAATCAAGAGTGGAGATACCAACAACACCAACAACCCAATTTAAAAATGGGGTACAGAACTGAACAGAGAATTCTCAACAGAGAAATCTTGAATGGCCAAGGAACATTTAAATAAATGTTCAAAGTCCTAGTCATCAGGGAAGTGCAAATCAGAACAATGCTGAGATTACATCTTACTCCATTTTAGTCAGAATGGCTAAAATAAAGAACTCACGTGACATGCTCGAGAGAATATGGAGCCAGGAGAACACCCCCCCCCCCATTGCGAGTGGAAGTGCAAACTTGTACAACTTGGAAATCAGTTTGGTGTTTTTTCAGAAAACTGGGAATAGTTCTACTTCAAGATTCAGCTATACCACTCCTGGGCTTATACCCAAAAGATCATTAATTAAGACATCATTAATTCTATACCACAGGACACATGCCTAAGTATATTCATAGCAGCTTTTATTAGTAATAGTCGGAAACTGGAAACAACCTAGACGTTCCTCAACTGAAGAATAGATAAAAAAAAAGTGGTACATATACACAATAGAATACTATTCAGCTATTAAAAACAAAGACCTCATTAATTTTGCAGACAAATGGATTGAACTTCAGAATATCATCTTGAGTGAGATCATCTAGACCCAAGAGGACATGCATGGTATGTACTCATAAGTATATATTAGCCATAAAATATCAGATACCCATGCTATACTCCACAGACCCAAAAAGGCTAAATGAGAAGGAAGGCTCGTGCAAAGATGCTTAAATCTCACTTAGAAGGGGGAATAAAATAGTTGTAGGAGGCAGATGGAGGGAGGAAACTGGGTGGGTGTGAGATGGGGAGTTGGGGGCTTTAGGATCAGGTGTTGGGAGAGACAAAGAAGATAGCCAGATGAGAATGAATGGAATCTGCAGCGGGAGACAGTGCACCTTGAATGCATGCCAGAGACCTGGGATAGAGGAGGCTCCCATGAATCAGGGGGTGGGGGTGAAGTGGTGACCTTAGCTGTGACTCACAGCCTTTGGGATATAGAACCTCATGAGGCCACCTCCTGTATTCTGTCAGAAACCCCAGTGGAGTGATAGTTTCACCAATGCACACACAAAACTTCGGATGTAAAGTGTATCCTGTCCACTTGGAAATTCAGGAAGGGGGAATGGAGTAGACTGAGGAAATGGCCAACCAATGGAGCAGACTGAGGGAATGGCCAACCAGTGGAGCAGACTGAGGGAATGGCCAACCAATGGAGCAGACTGAAGAAATGGCCAACCAATGGAGCAGATTGAGGGAATGGCCAACCAATAACCAGCCCACCCATAGGCAAGCATGAATCCTTGACATTATTAATGATACTCTGCTATGCTGGCAGACAGGAGACCTAGCATGGTTGTCCTCTAAGAGACTTCATTCACCCAGCAGCTGACTCAGACAGAGGCACAGACCCACAGCCAAACTTTAGATGAAGTTTGGGGACTTTTTTGGAAGAGTTGCAAGAAGGATTGAGGGCCTGGAAGGGGATAGGAATTGTACAGGAAAACCAACAGAGTCCACTATCCTGGCCCCTGTGGGCTCTCAAAGACTGAACCACCAACCAAAGAGCATGTATGGGAGGGGCCTACCCCCTACCCCTCTATGTAGCAGATGTGTAGCTCAGTCTTCATGTGGGTTCTGAAAATGTGAGCAGGGGCTGTCCGTAAGCTGTTGCCTGTCTGTGGAAACCTTTCCCCTAACTTTGCTTTCTTGTGGCCTCAGTGGGAGAAGTGCCTAGCCCTGCAGAGACTTGATGAGACAGGGTTGGAGGGCTATCCAGAAAAGGGGAGGAGGAATAGGAGAAGAGATCCTAGGAGGATGGGCCTGGGGAGGGGAACAGTGATCTGGATGTAATGTGACTTAAAAACATAAAAACAACCAAAACCAAGAATATTTAGGGTGAGGGGAAAAAGCCAAAGGGTGCGCAAGGGAATGAAGGATAAGTATTCACACATAACATCTTCTGAAGACGCAGATCATAAATTTCGAAGAGGAAAGTTATAAATGCCTCTGTCAAATTAATGCCTTCAGTTAGCAGTGACTTAAGAAGCACTTTGTTCTTTAGTGGTTACTCACTCATAGCTTACTTTTAACGATAATAATTAAGAATCATATGAGCATGAATATTGAGATTTTGAAATTCAGACGCTTGTGGGAAATGCCTCTGTTCACTCTGTGTCTATGGTAGGAGACAAGGTTGGCATACCTAGGCACTAGTCATGTGACCCTGAGCCACACCCATTCCAAGGCTCTTGACTTGAAGAACAATCTTTACATTGATTTAGCTAACAGTATAAATAATTGTTATGGAAAGTACTTCGTGGCATATAGAATATAGATTTCTTCATCAGATTGTTTATTTGCAAAAACCCTTGAATCTTGGTAAACATCAACATTGACATTGGGACAACCCCGTGGGTTTACAGAACAGAAGGAAATAAGCACAAATGTTCTGTTGTTGTTACAGTCCCTGTTCTTCCCTACTGGTTTACACCCACTGTTTGTATGCTTATACTCTTGTATCTCAGCACAAATAATTTTATGATCTTTGTTTTTAGGCTACCTTTTGTTACAATTAAATTTATGTTTTCAATAGTTCATTTGCTCGAACACATCAGGAAAAGTTAATGCATAAACATGGAGAGTCTAAGGGACTACAGTTAACCATAAGAACAAAAGAGTAATTTATCACCTCGACAAACAGCAAACCTTCCTCTAGCTGTTAATAATTCTTAATAAAGACAGCAGCTACCAATTAGTGAAGTAAATCAGGTTGAGGACAAAAAAGGCAAAAGAAATATAGTCGTAAAATTACTCACCTCTAAGTTATCGGTAATAGCTGAATCACACTTAGATGTTTGTAGCTTGCTAAGGGCCACAGTTGACAAGAATGTGAGATGACCTCATGGCTAGCTGTAATTTACATCTTGCTCCCAGTTGTGAGTTCAAAAATGAGAACTAACTAGTGAGGTCTACTAAAGGTTGTTATGAAATAAAAAATTTGCTCAGGCTTTATAAGAGGACAAAAAGATTCTAAGAGCCAGAGGTGGGAGACAATCTCAAGGAAACTTTCGCAGATTCAATAAGACTGATGCCTAAATAAACTCACAGAGACTGCGACAGCATACACAGGACCTGTTCAAGCTCAAGGCAGGCAAAGTCCAAGCACAGAGAAGGGTGGGTAAATATGAAGTCCCACCCGATGTCAAAAAGCTATACACAAATGATAGTTTCCAGTAAAAAGAATAGTCATTTTCACTAATGAAGTGACACTGGATAGATAAGTCATAATTTAGAATAGGTCGTATGCTCAGAAGACATTGACTAACAGAGATTGGACTCCGTGTTTCTAGGTGTGTGCTGCTTTAAGAGTAAGAAAGATGGGTGGGGAAGGAGGTAAGGAGGAACTAAGGTGAGTTGGGAGAAGGGATAAAATATGATAAAATATAGGGAATAAAATTCTCAAATCATAAACTATGACCTTGAAAGTTCTATTAATTTGGCTAACTAGAAGTAGAACAAATGTTCTCATAAGAATTTACTGGACCGGAGCTGGGGATTTAGCTCAGTGGTAGAGCGCTTACCTAGGAAGCGCAAGGCCCTGGGTTCGGTCCCCAGCTCCGAAAAAAGAACCAAAAAAAAAAAATAATAATTTACTGGACATAGTCTGATTCCAAAGCTATAAAAATCTTAAGTACTCAATAAAGCAGTTTAAATAGAAGCAAAGATAACACTTGCCATTTAACCTGGGAACCTTTGTCTTCTTTGTAACAATGAGGATGTTCCTAAGAGATCCACAGTACACAGTTTAGCTATTTTTACTAAGCATATAGACATTTTTTGAGTAACCTTTTATCAAAGAGACAGTTCATAGAGTTCATTCTGAAAGTAAAACAAGTCTGTGCCCTTCATCATTTTTTAGGTAGTCCACTACACTTGTTCTGGAAGTTTAAGAAGTTAAAGTAAGGCAGACCCAAGAACATTCCAGAGAGATGCTTCTGTTAAAACTATGGTTTCCCTGGGGAGGCAGAAATACTCAAATAGGAATTGAGCCTGAGAATTTCCCCCAAGGCTTCCAAGTCTTACCCACTTCTTTAAAATATATCAAATAGTCCATGTATGATAAATACATTTTGTGATAAATACATTTTCTTTACTGGAAAGAGCCCATTTCTAAAACTCATTATACTAATTAAGACAGTAATATAAATCCATTTCTGGCATTCTGTATGTCTTTAGCAAAGATGTCTTAATTAATTAAAGAGGCATTAACTGAGATCTGGCTTGAGGAATGGTTTGTGTCTACTCTCTTAGTATGATCTCACAAAAGATCTGCTGATCACCCAAGTCTGTGAACAAGAACGCCTGGAACTCATGGGTCACAGAGTAACACAAGTGGGCTCCAGGGATGAAATCTGGTAAGTGGCTCCATACTTTTCTTTTCAGCACAGCAAGCAACTCCTGTTGGTCAGACACCTAAAAGATTCTCATGCTGTAAAATTGTTTTTTTAAAAACAGTGTCAATAGACAAGGGAAGATATTCTGACTTCCGATATGAGAGTGTTGTAACGAGATGCTGACAAGACAGATGAGTGGAGGCTAGCAATAGTTTATTCCCCTTTGATATTCCTCATCTTGAACCATTTGTGCTGCTATAACAGAAAACCTGAGACTGGGGCATTTATAAAGAACTGAAGTGTATTGGCACCTGGTTTGGGAGGTTGACGCTGGTGCATGCTCAGCATCTAGTGAGAGACTATTTTCTGTAGCATTTGATGATGGATGAGAGAGCAGAAAGGATACGGGCGAGCTTAGTATTATAACAAAGTCACTCTTCGGATAATGACCGCACTGCTGTAATAATAAGACTTCAACTGTAAGGGCTTTGGAACTTTTACCTGTCTCTCTTTCACATTACCAGTGGTAGCTGGGACATATCCAGTGGTTTGCTGGTGGCTATAGCAGAGAATGTTTAATGAATTCATGGCTTTGCCTTCCTTGCATGATGACCTCTTAAAGACTCCCCTCAAAATGTCATGTTAGAGATTGTTTCCAACATATAAACTTTGGGGAAGACATGTTTTCCTTAGCCACACAATCCTGTATATTTACCTGCAAACTACTTTTGTTCAGGCCTCAAAGCCCTTAGCTTGCTGCATTGTCCACTGAGAGGTCTGAGGTTCAGAATCATATTTACCATAGATATGAATGAGATCAGCGCATGCTGTTATCCAGCTCTGAGCTCATGAAGTCAATAAGTTATGTTCTCTCAAAATATAGTAATGGAAGAGGCAGGGTAGACATTCTCATTTCAGAGGCATGAACAAAGAGAAAAGAAGTCCTGGGTAAATCTAGAATTCATAGAAATGTTACATCAAGTCTTAAAGTTGAAGATAATCTCGCTGGACTCTGTCCTACTTTCTGGGGTAATCATAGTGGAAACCAGACTCTAAGCTCAGTGCACCTAGCAGTTTTCATGAGGTAGATATTCCACATGAGTGGCCTACAATTCTGAGACTTCTGAGATGATCTCAATCCCACGGTCTCATGGATCATTTCACTAGGGATGGTTCTCTGCAGCATCTCTGACCCCACATTTCTACAAGCATTCCTCCAGCAGAGGATATCCCCCACCGGCTTCACACCTTCATCATGTGCCTTCCAGGCTTTCAAGCCTCTGGTGATAACCTTTGAGATCCATGCAGATGGCTATAACTCATACCTTATGCACTCACTGGAACTGCAGAGTTAGTACCAGGTTAATGAAATTAGGATTTGCTGCTCCTAACGTCCACATCAGTGTAAGTGTCAGGGTCTGAAGGTACCTGAAAGAGAATGGGGGATAAGGGACGCAAAGAAGGACGCCAAGACAAGATTCTGATCAAGGCGACAATTTTATTTTTCCCCAAGGCTGAATTTATACCATAACATGGGTAACAGAGGGAGGAGGGAAGTAAGAAACATTTACGCAGGCCAAGGACACAATATTCATGTGGTCAGGGAGTAGGCTGATGTTGACAGGTTGTCAGAAAAGTCACAGGTTTGTCATGGATGTTGGTTTTTCAGAGAGGTTACAGGTCATCATATTGGGTATCTTTATCATATGATTATTATTCTTGACCACCAGATTTGTATTAGTCTTCTGCAGCTTGCTGGGGATTTTCCATGAACCTAGTCATACTTAATTCTAACATCAACAACGAAGGGCTTCAAGGGCATCGCTCCCAACACATCAGCAACCATGCAACACATGTAGACTCACTTGACCCAAGATCAGAATGTCTGAGAAACCATGAGCTAGAATTCAAGAAGCAGATGTTTGAGGAGGATGTGAGTTCTGTGACCCTCTGAGTCCCGTGATCAGGGATTTCACCTGTACTGAGGCATTGTCTCTGAAATTGCTGTGAGCTTTCTCTCCACCATCTTGATATAAAGCACCTTGCCTCCTTCTAGCCAACCTGATCTTTGTCAGCAAACAGTTGCTTGGCTACACCTTTGAGTTTTGTTCCCCCAAAACTAATTTTCTCATGGCCGAGTTGCAGGGTTTTCTTAGTATGATTTTTTCTGCTCTAACTTCAATTACGTTTTCTGTCTTAAAACCATTTCTCTCCTTGGCCATCTTACTCCTGGCAGTTAACAACAGTCTTGCAGCCTTTCCAATGGTTTGCTTAGAAATTTTTTTTCACACACCCAAATTTATCATTTTCAAATACTTTCATCTGAAAGTTCTGGAACATGGAAATGACCCCTGAGTTCTTTGCAACCACACAGTAAAGACCATTTCCTCAGATTCCCAGTGCCTAGTTCCTCAGCTCTGTCAAAGTCTTCATCAGAATGACTTTAATTTGCAGGTATCCACAAACATTTTCTACACTTACTTTTTTAATTAATTATTTTATTTAGACCAACAGTGTCCATCCACCTTTGGATCATGAACACTTAAGCAATTCCTAAGAAGTATCAATCTTTTCTCAAATGTCTTCTTATGAGCCCTGACACAACTTACCCTGAAGGTCCCTTTCCTAAAGATCTAATTTTTATTATGTTACTCCTACAGTCTCTTCTAATGTCTGTCCAGTATTTGCTACATCAACAGCCCTGCTTCTAAATGCCAACTTTCTGTCATACTAAGTTATATGTTTGCCCAAAGCTGTACAGTTCATAAAGAAAAATTATTTGTCAGCTCATAGATCTGGAGGCTGAGAAATCCAAGAGGACCTTGTATGAATCTCATGTAGAGCTTCCTGCCACATCATGCTATGGAGAAGACAGAAGAGTTAGAAATAGGATTAAGTATGAGCAAAATAATTGTTATTCCAATTTCCAGCTCATAGTAAAGCATTAACTACCAGAGTAATGACATTAATGGACCTCTTAAAGGCTCCCTTCTCATACCACTCTTTCTTAGAGATTATGAATCCAACATATGAATATTAAAAGACATACTCAAATTATACAGCTCCTACTGACTAACTTTCAAGTGGTGAATAGAGAAAAATAATGACTAGATTCAGAAAGATGTGGGGGAAAAAAGAATTTCTCGTCATTCACATTATGGTACATGATTCAAAACATTTTCTTTTTTATTGGATGTTTTTTATTTACATTTCAAATGTTATTCCCTTTCTATTGTCCCTTCAATAAGCCCCCTATCACATCCCCCTTCACCTTCTTCTATAAGGGTCTTCCCCGTCACCAACTATCACACCTTCCTGCCTCCCTGCCCTGACATTCCCCTACACTGGGGGTTCCAGCCTTGGCAGGACCAAGGGCTTCTCCTCCCATTGGTGCCCAACAAGGCCATCCTCTGCTACATATGCAGCTGGAGCCATGGGCCTGTCCATGTGTACTCTTTGGGTAGTGGTTTAGTGCCTGGGAGCTCTGGTTGGTTGGCATTGTTGTTCTAATGGGGTTGCAAACACCATCAGCTCTTTCATTCCTCTCTCTAACTCCTCCAACCAGGACCCTGTTCTCAGTTCAGTGGTTTGCTGCTAGCATTTGCCTCTGTATTTGTCACACTTTGGCTGAGCCTCTCAGGAGACAGCTGTATCAGGCTCCTGTCAGCATGCACTTCTTGGCTTCCTCACTATTGTCTAGTTTTGGTGGATGTGTGTATATGGGCTGGATCCTCAGGTGGGGCAGGCTCTGAAAGCCATTCCTTCAGGCTCTGCTCCAAACTTTGTCTCCATATCCCCTCCTGTGCATATATTTGTTCCTGATTTTAAGAAGGACTGAATCATCCACACTTTGGTAGTCCTTCTTCAGCTTCATGTGGATTGTATCTTAGGCAATCCGAGCTTTTAGGCTAATACCCACTTATTATTGAGTGCATACCATGTGTGGTTTTTTGTGATTGGGTTACCTCACTAAGGATGATATTTTCTTTTTTTTTTTCTTTACTAAATTGGGCATTTCTGATTTACATTCGAGTGTTATTCCCTTTCCCAGTTTTCAGGCCAACATCCCCCAACCCCTCACCCTCCCCTTCTATATGGGTGTTCCCATCCCCATCCTCCCCCCATTACTGCCCTCCCCCCAATAATCACATTCACTGGGGGTTCAGTGTTGGCAGGACCCAGGGCTTCCCCTTCCACTGGTGCTCTTACTAGGATATTCATTGCTACCTATGGGGTCAGAGTCCAGGGTCAGTCCATGTATAGTCTTTAGGTAGTGGCTTAGTCCCTGGAAGCTCTGGTTGGTTGGCATTGTTGTTCATATGGGGTCTCAAGCACCTTCAAGCTCTTCCAGTCCTTTCTCTGATTCCTTCAACTGGGGTCCAGTTCTCAGTTTAATGATTTGCTGCTGACATTCGCCTATATATTTGCTGTATTCTGGCTGTGTCTCTCAGGAGAGATCTACATCCGGTTCCTGTCGGTCTGCACTTCTTTGCTTCATCCATCTTATCTAATTGGATGGCTGTATATGTATGGGCCACATGTGGGGCAGGCTCTGAATGGGTGTTCCTTCTGCCTCTGTTTTAATCTTTGCCTCCCTATTCCCTGCCAAGGGTATTCTTGTTCCCCTTTTAAAGAAGGAGTGAAGCATTCGCACTTTGGTCATCCTTCTTGATTTTCATGTGTTCTGTGTATCTAGGGCAATTCGAGCATTTGGGCTAATAGCCAGTTATCAGTGAGTGCGTACCATGTGTGTTTTTCTGTGATTGAATTTCCTTACTCAGGATGATATTTTCCAGTTTCAGGATGATATTTTCTAGTTCCGTCCATTTGCCTATGAATTTCATGAAGTCATTGTTTTTGATAGCTGAGTAATATTCCATTGTGTAGATGTACCACATTTTCTGTATCCATTCCTCTGTTGTAGGGCATTTGGTTTCTTTCCAGCTTCTGGCTATTAAAAATAAGGTTACTATGAACATAGTGGAGCATGTGTCTTTGTTGTATACTGGGGCATTATTTGAGTATATGCCAAGAAGTGGTATAGCTGGGTCCTCAGATAGTACAATATCCAATTTTCTAAGGAAACCCTAGACGGATTTCCAGACTGGTTGTACCAGCTTACAAACCTACCACATCCTTGCCAGCATCTGTTGTCACCTAAGTTTTGATCTTAGTCATTCTGATTGGTGTCTTAGTCATTCTGATGTAGAATCTCAGGGTTGTTTTGATTTGCATTTCCCTAATGGGTAAGGATGATGAACATTTCTTAAGGTACTTCTCAGCCATTCGTCAGCTGAGAATTCTTTGTTTAGCTCTGTACCCCATTTTTATATATTTGGTTGTGAGCCTAGCCTTTAACAGCTGAGCCATCTCTCCAGCCCCTGTACCCCATTTTTAATAGGAATATTTGATTGTCTGAAGTCTAACTTCTTGAGTTCTTTGTATATATTGGATATTAAAGGCTTTTCCAAATCTGATGGTTGCTGTTTTGTTCTAATGGCAGTGTCCTTTGACTTACAGAAGCTTTATGAGGTCGTATTTATTGATTCTTGATCTTAGAGCATAAGCCATTGGTGTTTTGATCAGGAATTTTCCTCAGTACCCGGTGTTTGAGGGGTCTTTCCCACTTTTTTTCTATTATTTTGAATGTATCTGGTTTTATGTGAAGGTCCTTCATCCATTTGGTCTTAAGCTTTGTACAGGGCAATAAGAATAGGTTGATCTGCATTCTTCTACATGCTGACCTCCAGTTGAAACAGCACCATTTGTTGAAAATGTTATCGGTTTTTCACTAGATGGTTTTAGCTCCTTTGTCAAAGATCAAGTAAACATAGGTATGTGGGTTCATTTTTGCATCTTCAATTCTATTCCATTGATCTACCTGCCTGTCTCTTTACCAATGCCATACAGTTTTTATTACTATTGCTCTGTAATACAGCTTGAGGTCAGGGATGGTGATTCCCCTCAGAGGTTCTTTAACTGTTGAGGATAGTTTTTGCTATCCTGGGTTTTTTGTTTTTCCAAATGAATTTGCAAATTGCTCTTAGTAACACTATGAAGAATTGAGTTGTTTTGTTGATGGGGATTGCACTGAATCTGTAGATTGCTTTTGGCAAAATGGCCATTTTTACTACATTAATCCTGACAATACGTAAGCATGGGAGGTCTTTCCATCTGCTGAGATGTTCTTCAATTTCTTTCTTCAGAGACTTGAAGTTCTTGTCATACAAATCTTTCACTTGCTTGGTTAGAGTCACACCAAGGTATTTTATGTTATTTGGGACTATTGTGAAGGGTGTCATTTCCCTAATTTCTTTCTCAGCCTGTTTATCCTTTAAATAGAGGAAGGCTACTGATTCATTTGAGTTAATTTTACACCCAGCAAGTTTGCTGAAGCTGTTGATCAGGCTTAGTAGTTCTCTGGTGGAACTTTTGTGGTCACTTAAGTATACTATCATATCATCTACAAATAGTGATATATTGACTTCTTCCTTTTCAATGTGTATCCCTTTGACGTGCTTTTGTTGTCTGATTGCTCTGGCTAGGTTTTAGAGTACTATATTGAATAAGTAGGGAGAGAGTGGGCAGCCTTGTCTAGTCCCTGATTTTAGTGAGATTGCTTCAAGTTTCTCTCCATTTAATTTGATGTTGGCTACTGGTTGGCTGTATATTGCTTTTACTATGTTTATGTATGTGGCTTGAATTTCTGATCTTTCCAGGACTTTTATCATGAAGGGGTGTTGAATTTTGTCAAATGCTTTCTCAGCATCTAATGAAATGATCATGTGGTTTTCTGTGTTTGAGTTTGTTTATATAGTGGATTTCATTGATGGATTTCCATATATTGAGCCATCCCTGTATCCCTGGGATGAAGCCTACTTTATTATGAGGGATGATCCTTTTGATGTGTTTTTGGATTCAGTCAGCAAGAATTTTATTGAGTGTATTTGTGTCAATATTCGTAAGGTAAATTGGTCTGAAGTTCTCTTTCTTTGTTGGGTGTTTGTGTAGTTTAGGTGTAAGTGTAATTGTGGCTTCATAGTAGAAATTGAGTAGTGTTCCTTCTGTTTCTATTTTGTGGAATAGTTTGGACAGTATTGGTATGGGCAGTGTTCCTTCTGTTTCTATTTTGTGGAATAGTTTGGACACTACTGGTATTAGGTCTTCTATGAAGGTCTGATAGAATTCTCCACTAACCCTATTTGGTCCTGGTGGGGTTTTTTGTTTTCGTTTTTTTTTTTTTTTTTTTTTTTGATTGGGAAGCTTTTAATAACTACTTCTATTCCTTTAGGAGTTATGGGGTTGTTTAGATGGTTTCACTGATCCTGATTTAACTTCAGTACCTGGTATCTGTGTAGAAAATTGTCAGTTTAATCCAGATTTTCCAGTTTTGTTAAATATAGGCTTTTATAGTAGGATCTGATCATTTTTTTATTTTTTTCAGATTCTGTTGTAATGTCTCCCTTTTCATTTCTGATTTTGTTAATTTGGACACAGTCTCTGTGCCCTCTGGTTAGTCTGACTAAGAGTTTATCTATCTTGTTGATTTTCTCAAAGAACCAGGTGCTAGTTTTGTTAATTCTTTGTATATACTTTTTGTATCTACTTGGTTGATTTCAGCCCTGAGTTTGATTACATTTTTTTGCATATTACATTTATCTTTGATGGTTGTGTCAATGTTTTTATGGTATCTTCTGCCCCTGAGATTCTCTAGCTCTTGGATTCTGTTGGTGATGACTCCTATCTGTTGCCTAGGTTTTCTAACTCCAGGTTAAAGACAAAGGTTGTCTCCCTTTGTGATTTCTTTATTGCTACTATTTCCATTTTTAAATCCTTGATGGTTTTTCCAATTCCTTCATCTACTTGGTTCTGTTTTCCTGTAATTATTTAAGGGTTTTTGTGTTTCCTCTTTAAGGGCTTCTACTTGTTTACCTGTGTTGTCCGGTATTTCTTTAAGGGAGTTATTTATGTACTTCTTAAAGTCCTCTATCATCATCATGAGATATAATTTTAAGTCTAAATCTTGTTTTTCCAGTGTGTAGGGATATCCACTATTTGCTTTGGTGGTAGAACTGGGCTCTGATGATGCTAAGTAGTCTTGGTTTCTGTTGCTTAGGTTCCTCTTGCCATCAGGTTGTCTCTGGTGTTAGCGTGTCTTGCTGTCTTTGACAGTGGCTTGACCCTCCTATAAGCCTGTGTGTCAACACTCCTGTAGACCTGTTTTCTTTCAGCCAGACCTGGGAACAGAGAGCTGCCCTGGATTTGTGTGTATTGAAACCTCTAGGTGGGTCACTTGGAGAAGAAGAGTTGGTCTTATCTCTGCTTTTAGGTGTATCAGCACTCCTGGCGACTGTCTTTCAGCTGTGGGCTCAGGCCAAAACTGGAATGGTCCTGCCCCTGACTGCTCCTATGTTCCTGTTTCCAGAGGGCACAGAGGGAACTAGGCAGATTCCTTTTGGGCCAAGAATGTGAGCAGAAGTTTTAGTCTCCTCTGAGCTCTCAGGATTGTCCACACTTGTGAGAGTCCAGCTCTTTCTCCCATGGGATTTGTGTACAGAGAACTGTGGGAGTGGTTTAGCCAAAGAATTTTCAAAGTCAAAAAATATCAACTATATCTAACTGCTTAAAAACTCTGTAGAATGGATTAAGTATCATTCTTCAGCAATGTTCTATCACAAATTATGCGTGTGGAAATCACATTCAAGTGTTGCAGGCTCCTTATTTACTTTTCTCAAGGGCCCTAGGCATGTGGTTCCTTTTTCTATACCCTCCAGAACTCATAAAATAGTACAGGGTGTTAGAGAAATTTTGGGCTTTGAAAGGGGACAAGGCTTAAATGTTTAACTGGTCCCTGTTGCTTACTGACTGTGTAACACATGCTTCTGACCAGTACAGATTAGAACTCAGATGTGGAAGCAGTTGGACAGAGTTGTACACACACACACACACACACACACACACACACACACACACACACACACAGTAGAGTACCATAACAAATGGCAGTACGAAGTACTTGCATCTCCCCAGGAGCTCTTCTCTGCACTGTGTTCTGTGCACTGAGCACAATGCACCAGTCTCTGATTCTTAGGCATGGTGCACACAATTCTTTTGGTTCTTATTTCCTTTTCATATCAAGATCACATTCCAGGCATGGCAGATCCCCACCCACTCACCCAACACCCCTACATCATCACTATTGGGTACTCCCTAACCCCACCTGAGAAGTTCTGCTGGCCTAAGACTTCTCTGGTTATTAGATATAACACTCCAGTTATTGAATAACTCAGATTTTTCAGCATTGGATCAGGAGAAAAGATTTGACAGAAGGTATACCAGTTGCAGCTATTCACTAGGTCTTGTAAAAGGACTGAATATAATCTCTACTTTATTGAGTGGAGATGAGGATGCTCAATTAGAGCCAGTACCCAGAAATCTAGCATAGATGAATGAGAGACTGGGCTAGGGTAAATTATTCAGAACATTTGGAAATTAGATGTGATTTGGGGATTGACTGAGATGTGGATATAAAACAGTTGGAGAACCCAGGGAACCCAGAGAAGGATGCCAAGAAAGACATGTGCCAAGAGAGGCATGTCACAAAGATGTGGTGCATTTGAAGCACCAAAAGAGCATTAAGTTATGCCTCATAGGTAGTTAAATTTTTATAAGCCATAGAAGATGAAATGAAGAGAAGAGAAATTATGCAAGAATATCAACACTTTAAATCAATATTTTAAAGGAACTTTATTTCTGAGTCTTCCGATCAGACTGAATCTTTCTGCCTAACTGACCTTTGATGCTGAAGACAAATTCAGAAAAGTAAACCAAATGTGGAACACCTTCTATGTTTCATGTGTGATAAATCTAAGCCTCATTGGAAGCCCCTCTTTGCATTAAAATAGAATTTTTGTTGCCTGAGAATGATACTTTTTTTTCCTCCAAACATCTCAATCTTGTAATGAGAAGCAGGTGTTCTTTGCTTTTCTTAGATGGATAAATTATAAAACAAAGAGGTGAACAGAAGGCTCAGAAAAAGCAGGCAGCTGCTAAGGCAAGAGTGGGTTGGGGCTATTATATGTCCCTAGCTGGTAGGTGTCACAGCTTGATTTCCCGCCTGAATCTCCTCCAATACAGGGGCATGTGCTGAAGTGACAGCCGCCCTTCTGTCTGTAGTCAAGTTCAGGTTGCACTGCCTAAGAAGATTCATTTAGAGCAGAGGTAGCAGGGATGCTAATAAACCCTTACAAGGAAGACTATTCTGTGAAGATTACCAGTAATGTAGGGGTGGTTTATGTTCAAGCAAATTAGTGTTAAAGGAACATAAGTTTTGAAGACATCTTACATATAAAGTAATCCTTATAGACTACACACACACACAGACACACACACACAGACACACACACAGACACACACACACACACACACATACACACACACCTGCTGATTGCCTAAATATGAACTCTTTTCCTTGCCAGATCCTTCTCCATCCATTTATCTTAATTTTGGTCCCAGTAGTTTGACTCACAGCAATCCTTGATAGAAGTACCCTCATCCCTTGCCTTAGCCGACATGGTTGCCAGTTAAAAAAAAAGTACAGAATGCAGAGAGAAAATTATGTATTAGAGCCTTCCTGACAGACAGAAGTTTGTTCTCAGGGCAGGTGTCTATTGAGGACATTTGATTCTCTGGAGATGGAATTACAGGATGTTATGGGACACAAAAAGGATACTGGAAATAAATCTCAGATCTTCTTGAAGAATTGTAGGTACCCTTAACCATTAAGCCATCTCTCTGGCCTTTTTGACACAGTCCTTCTTTTTCACAGTATGAAAAATCTGAATGTCAATGAACCAAATCTCTCTCTACACTGTATACTGAGAGGAAATTGTTGGCCTAGAGTATGACTGTCCATTGCCCGTCTACTGTAGACACAGTTTTAGATGCACTGCATGTGCCATCCCATTTATCTGCCACAGTCATCATTTCAAAGATCTTACTATCTATACCATACAGAGCATGAGGAAGGGACACTGAAGTCAGGCCACACTTGTCACTACACTGGGCCTATTTTCTCCACAAGGGAGAGAGAGAAAGGGAGAGAGAGAGAGAGAGAGAGAGAGAGAGAGAGAGAGAGAGAGAGAGAGAACAGAGACAGAGATTTGAACCACATTGGTAGCATTCTCCAGATGTCATTGAATCATCCTGGAAACTTTTAAGCCCACTCAAGAAGAATTGAATTTATTGGCTCCTGAGTGGTTCACATGACAACTAGAGCTGAGAATCTCTGAACTATGTAAGTTCTCAAGTAGCCTCTAATTCTAAAATGCTATCAGTCTAATCCCTTTTAGATGAAACATTACTCTTTGAGTTTACTGTAATTTGATCTAACAGTTTTTTTCTCTTTAAGTTAAAGTAAAATGATAGTTTTTGAGAAGACATGTGAAAAGTGAAATAGACCTAAAATCACACCCTCTTGAAACCATCATATGTGTGTGGTGTGCTGGGTTAAACAAGGCCCTGTGCTACCAAATAAGTAGACCATAATATCTCCCTCCAGAGAAGCTTAATGGAGAAAGAGATGCTAAACCAGATACTTAGAATGAGACCCACCAAGTTCAGTGGCCTAGGTATGCATAGGTATGCACAACCTAAAATCCTAACAGACATCTTCAGACCCAACAGACACATTTCATAAAAGTGAGTGGGTCAGTTTTATCTACATATGAACACAAACAATCCAGTCCATCTGAGCTGTGAATGCAGGTTGCCTGGCAACAGTGTTTACAGTTGTGCCACTTGCTCAGAAATGAGAAGAGCTGGAATTTTTCTCTTTAAAACAAAAGAATATTAATCACAGCAACAACGGAGGTATTTATATGCCTGCAAAATCTTTTAGTTGATGCTTACTCTGTAGTCAACAGGAGGACTTTTAAAGGTAGAAGGTTGAGAGAGAAACTTCCATAAAAATACCATCATTAGTGGGAGCGGGGTCCAACAGTTAGCTAATAATTTATTAGCTGAATGTTCATTTATTAAGCACATATCCTATGTTCAGCCTTTAGTTGAAAGATATTTTGTCAAAATTATAGAGAAAAAGAATACATGGGATCAGATGAACATAAAATATGTTCTGTGTGTAGATCCCAGGTATTAGGTATTTTGTCAATTTCCCAAGTTCTTTCACTTAACTTTGTCCTAAATAAATCTCCTGAATAAACATGCAGCACCATGGGAAAGCAATGGGCAAGTGGCAAAACCAAAATGTTCTGCCTCTAAAGAGGGATAACTAAAGACAGGAAATTCACACAGCCCTACCTCTACCACATTGTACTACTTCTCAGCACCTACCATTGAAACTGCCACTGAGGAGTATGTGCATTTTTTTGGGTTGAAAAATAATATATTAGGTCAAGAAACAACCAAACAAAAACTTCATATCAACACCTTGCCACAAAACCCAGCTCCAGAGAGGGAGGCAGATATTTTATTCCCCACTGATGTAAAATATGACAGCTAATTTGTTCCACAGCATTGGAGCCTTTTGAAAAGAGAAAAGTGAATTAAATACAAAATGCCTAACAAATGCAAATCAAACAAATGTCCATTTAAAAATATTGCTCTCATCCTGGGCTTCTCATAAAGATCATGTCAATTTCAAGGCCCTAGCCATCTTTCATTTATTTATCAGCTGTAAATGCCAACATATTAGTAAAACCAAATGGTACAAAACAATCTTGGATATCCGGACAATGTTTCCTATGTTACGTTTGTCACTTTGCTCATTACTGAGCAGACAGATGGGATCTAACTTGTCACACCAAGCAAGAAAAAAAAGAGGGGAAAATCATAAAATCCACAAAATCCACACATGAAATGATGCTGTCAACCAAGTCAAAGGCCCCTGGTACCCACTATGCCATCAGTATCTGAGATTTGTAGCCAGGGATGATGGCAAGAATCCATGCCTAGAGGGAAAACGTGTCAGGTTGGAAACAATTTGTGGGCTGCTTTCTGGACTCAAATGTCAGTGCTCAGCATAGCTCACCTGTGTCTGAGAAGGCACTGGGGATGGCGCCAGTGCTGAGCACCCAATCACGTGCTGCCACATAGGCACAGTTGTGTATGCCTTCAAAGATAAGGTTGCTGCTGTCCAATCTTCCTCTGCCTCGTTTCTTCACTAATAGCAATGATCAAGTTCATTACCATAGTCACCAATAATATCTGTATTGTTGATCTCACATCAGGCATGAGAGAAGAGAAGAGAGCCGTCCATTTATCTGGATTAGACTTTTTAAAGAGGCAAAGTGATGTGGAAATAAAGATGATTTAACAATTCACTATAACTTTACTTGGGAAGCACGTTAGAATTGATTCTTGACATGAACCAAAACATAATAAACTATCACACAGAGTGGTATAAAAGCTAGAACTTGATATTCATAACATTTAGCAAAGGTAGATTGGCTTATAGAGAGATAAGTGTCTCACTTATCAAGAATGTCATGGATTCCAGTTTCCAATTGGAATGTAGAGTTAAAAATACTATCATTTCCATTCCATTCCCCGTGTAGACAGAGGAAAATCTGCAACATCAAAATATTTGCTGATTCTGTAAGCTAGATGAGTCATAGAGAAACCAGCCTGAAACAGAAGTCAGAACAAGTCAAGGGGAAAAGCACGGTAGCTTTTCTTTGAGTGCTGGAAGTAGATGTGAGAGTCTCAAAGCCCTGTAGGACAGGGGTAACAATGTCACTAAAATATGTGAGCTTGTCCAAGATGAATGTGTATGAATGTGACAGTGATGTCATCTTATGCGGCAGTTGGGAAACAAAAACACAAGGGACCTCGCATATACTTTCAGACTTTTTACAAAACTCCCCAAATATGTTCACACTGTGTGCAAGAATCCTCATAATATCCCTGTTAATCTAGAAAGAATCCCAGACCGTGGTCGGGGAGACATGAGAGGAAGCATGAAGTCCTGTATGAGACTTTCCCTCAATGCCCCCTGTGATGCAAGATCCTTGTGTCTCTAAAGGACTAAAGAAAACATCACCCTTAAGGCACAAGGAAAATCATAGCACAATGTGGTTGAGTAAAATGGTCAACAACAACAAAGCCGTCTAACCCTGAGACATAGAAATGCATAGTGTAGGAACTGGGGAGATGATCCAGCAGATAAAGTGCTTGCTAAAAAAAAAATGTCAGGGCCTGTGTTATGAATCTCAGAATCTATGTAAAAGCTAACAGACCTGATGGTCATCTCTTATCACTGCACTTGGGAGGCAGAGACAAAGAAAATCTGATACAAGCTCATGACCTAGACTTGGTAGAATTGGTGAACTCCAGGTTCACTGAAGACCTTGCCTCAACAAATAAATCAGGAAAGGACAGAGGAAGAAAGCAATCACTTCAAATGTATACAGAACATTCTAGATAACACAGAAATGCATTCGGGACCAAAGACAAACAAAAAAAAAAAAAAACCCTAATAAAGTTTTAAAAATAAAGGGTATATGTAGTATGTTCTTGGATTATACATTAAATAAACTAAAAGATATCTGGGAAAATCCACAAAAAAAAATTTAAAGCTAAATGATACTCTTTAAATTAACCCAGGAGGAGGCTGGAGAGATTCAGAGGTTAAGGGCACTTGTTGCTCTGTCAAAAGACCCTAGTTCATACGACAGCTCACAACTGTTTTTAATTCTGGTTGCAAGGGACAAGGGATCCAGTGATCTTTTGGCACCAAGCATTCATGTGGTGTGCACACAAACATGCAGGCAAAACATTTCATTCATTCATATATATATATATATATATATATATATATATATACATATATATATGTATATATATATATAACAATTCTTTTTTTAGAAAGTCAAAAGATAGAAATATTTTGGCTACAACACAATGATTTAGCAAAATAATGAGGACAGAGAGTAGTGTGGTATACTTGGTAGTTAACTCTCAAGGGAAAATGTTGTGATATGTGGTATTTCTTAGTTTTCAAGATGTAAATATTCCCATCATAGTTGACAGAAGATTGAGTGGGGTTTAGGAAAAGATAATAAAATTATTTCTTAGGAGTAAAAAAGCATCACGGCAGCAGCTATAGTTTAAGCAGTGTGCAGAGAGTTAACAGTTGAGTTTATATTAGAAAATATCTCAACTTGATAACTTAGTATTGTGGCAAAGAAAATTTAACAAGAACAATTCACACTCAGGATGTCAATGAAATCAAGGCTGTAAAAAGAATAGGGAAAAAATTAAGCTACAAGCCTCCTCTTAGAAAGCACAATGTTACTGATAAAAAGGAAAACACACTGAGAAAAATGAAATTCAAATTGACTCAATCAGGAAGATATAAAGGATGATTATCAGCAAGATGGCTGCATACAGTTACCCACAGGCATCTCTCTACAACAAAGAACTCAAAGAGAGAAGTCATGCCAGAGTGTAGTAAGGACATAACATACATTGTAGAACATGGAGGGCACCATGTCCAGAGCAGCCAGCGGTCGTATCTAAGAGAGACTCATCATCCCAGTTTGAATACAATCTCCCAGGTCCTGCTGCCTAGGTCACTAATACACTGCAGACACTGCTAATAATAATCATTGCTTAAAAGGCTATACAAAGCACTACTTTAAAGTGTCTACCTTGGTTCAATGTGCAAAGCCAATCTATTGCCCTAGAACATACTGCTTGTAGAAAGTCTTTTATGATGAAAGACATCTGTAAAATTCTTAGTGGCAACTGACCCACCTAGTAAACAAGCACAATTTAGACACCTTATAAAACTCATACTGGCAACTGACCTAACAGCTATACAAATACAGTGAAGACACCCTGTAAAATTCATAGTGGCAACCTACCTACCATGTACACAAATATAGCATAGACATCCTGTAAAACTCACAGTAGCCACTGACATACCCACTAAACAAATATGGTTTAGACACCTGTGAACTTCATAGTGGCAACTGACCGGATAGCTACACAAATACATTATAGACACCTTGTGAAATTCATAGTGGCAACCAACCCACCAGACACAAAACTACAGTGTAGAAACCTTGTAACATCCACAGTAGTGAGAAAGATGCACAAATACAGGGTAGACCCTTTGTAGCAATAGACCCACCACAAACGCAAATGATGTGTAGACTTTCCACAACATCTACAGTGACAACACATCTGACACACGTACAAAGAGTGTAGGGGAGCAAGAAACATTTTTTAAACGAGAAAGCCTGATATTCTGAGCGAAACATGGCAACTCCCAAGCAACATACCTCAAAATAAAGGAAATTGACAAACTGTTCAGCAAATAATAGAAGAGAATGGTTTTCAGAAAACTTAAAGAGAAACAAGAAAATACAGAGTTTGATGGAATTGAGAAAACAATACATGGTGTCAGTGAAAAGTTTGACAAAGAAATAGGGATTATTAAAAAGAACCAGTTTAAAATCTTAAGCAATTTAATAAGAGAAACAATTGAGCTTTCAACAGCAGGACAGGAAGAAGAAAGAGTTTCTAAGATTGAAACAAATCTTTTTATTGAAATAACTTAGTCATATTGTAAAAAGAAATCAAAGACTTGAAGAGTAAATAAAGCCTTGTAACTTCATAGGACATAATTAACCAGGCAGCCCTCTTTTTCACAGGAAACGATGAGTGAATCTATGGAAGGTCCATCCAATTAAGTAATTGGTGAAAATGTTCTAAGTCTGGGAAAAGATATCTAGGACCAAGGAAATTCAAATCATCATTAACAGTGTTAGACATAATGATTTTATTTGAGGTCTAGTATGTTACATTGTCAGCAGTACAAGATAAAGAAAATTCTTTAAACTCAAGGCAAAGTAATCAGTCGTACTGATCATAGACATTTCTTGGAAACCTTAAAGATGAGCGGAGAACGGGAGAGCAAAGTTGAAGTCTTGAAAGAAAAAAAAATAAATGTTTTCGTACCTAGAAGCTTATCATTGAGAACTGAAGGAGAAAGATTTTGCAAGACATGCAAAGTCTAAGGAAACCATCTTAGATGAGACCTAAAGAAATACTGAAGGGTAGCAATCTCTAGAAGCCAAAGATGACGCACTCCAAAGGATTGTAGGAAACAGAGGGCTTGAGGACTCCATGAGAATATGGCCCACAAAATCAGATAAGCATGACTTACAGGGGCTCACAGAGACTGAGGCAGCAATCAGGGAGCCTGTGACAGTCTGAGCTGGGCCCTTTGCATACATGTTTTGGATGTGTAGCTTGGTGTCCTTGTAAAACTCCTAGAAATGGGAGAGGAGGGTATCTCTGAATCTCTTGCCTGCCCTTAGAACTCTTTCCCTCCTACTGGGTTGCCTCATCTAGCTGATATGAGAGTTTGTGCCTAATAGTATTGTCACTTGTTATACCATGTTTGGTTCATAATCCTGGAAAGACTTCTCTTTTCTGTATGGAAACAGAGAAGGAGCGCATCTAGGTAGAGGCTGAGTTAGAGGAAACTAGTAGGAATACAGGGAGAGGAAACCGGGGTCAGGATGGTAATGTATGAGAGAATTTTTTAAAGTTCAGAAGTATGAAATTCAACAGTAGATTAGATGTATAAGAGAGCAAGAAGAGTGAACCAAGCCTCAGCTATGTAGAGAACAACCAAGCCAGAAACTTAAACAGGAAGAGAGAAAGAGTTAACTACTGAGCCATCCCTCCTGCCCTTCCTGTTTGATTTTTATGTATTTTCTCTGTTGCTATTCAGCTTTCTGGCTTCCTGAAGAGCTGTGCTCAGTTTCCAGCATCCATTTCAGACAGCTCAAAACTACCTATAATTCCAGCTCCAGATAATCTAATACTGCCTTCTGACTTTTGTAGGAAGTGTACTCATGTGTGTGTGCATAAAGCCATATGTGCGCGCACACACACACACACATACACATACACAGAGAGAGAGAGAGAGAGAGAGAGAGAGAGAGAGAATTAATCAAATATTTTTAAAAGGAGACAAATTTATAGATTGCTAGGTCATTACTTATTAATAACAGCCTTGGTTATGAAGTACTTACATTCTTATATTAAATAAAATGACTAACTAAATGGATTTTCAATAAAATAGAACAATAATAGACAAGTTTATTTTAATGAAGCCAAAAGACCAAAATCATAGTACATATCTTTTCTAAACAAAATGTTCATGAATGGCTTGCCCATAAAGAAATTACAATGGAAAACAGGAAATTTCTTAAAAAGAATTGGAAATGAAAACACAGCTTACTAGAAACCTTATGAGAAACAGCAAAAGCTATGCTGAGGGAAGTTTATAGTCAGTGCCTGGAGTGGGGAGGAGAGGTGGGGAGGAAAGGTTACATACAAATCGCTCTCAAAATTAGAAAGAAAAACCACCAACAACCAGAGCAGCGATGATACCCATGTGTGTAAAGCACTGGAATTGTCAGCTTTTAAAGGGTTAAACATCATGGCCAAACTTGTTTTAGCTAGATTAACTGAGAAAAGAGAAAGAAGTCCAAATAAATTAAATCAGATGTGAAAATGGGAACATTAAAATTGACTCCACAAAAATACAAGAACCATAAGGGGCTAAAATAAACAGCTATACTTGAATTTGATTTAAAAGCTTAAGGTATATAAACTTCTGGATACATATACCTATCAAAATTAAACCATGAAGGCATAGGAAACACAGAAAGGTCAATAACAGCAACAAAATGCTGGTATGACCACAAACACACAGACTAATGGACCTGAGTAGACCTCAAAGTAAATCTGCATATTACAGTTAACTGGTGGTTTTCACAAAGGTGTCGATAGAATCTGATAACAGGGGTTGGGGATTTAGCTCAGTGGTAGAGCACTTGCCCAGCAAGTGCAAGGCCCTGGGATCGGTCCTCAGCTCCAAAAAAAAAAAAAAAAAAAAAAAAAAAAAAAGAATCTGATAACAGCTTCGAGACAGATACTTCTTTAATAAATTTGTTATCCACGCATATAAGAAAGAAATTATACTCATATCTCTCACTATCCACAAAATTCCATTGAACCTGAAATAAAATTCAAATGTAATATATGAACCTACAGAGCTATGATACAGTATCTAAGAAAAGCATGAGGATGCTCATCTGGGAAAGATTGTGTTTATGTCTCCAAAGGCACGGGAAACAACAGAAGAATGAACAAATATGTTCATATAAAACTCAAAGGAATCTCTCCATCAAAGAAAATATTTAAAAGATTATTGACAGCCTAAATAATGGAGTGATATTTTCTAGCTGCTCATCCAAGTTTAATTTTCAGCATCTATAAATTGCTGAGACATTTCAACAGAAAAAAATTTTCCTTTCTCCCAGTGGATGTCACTGGGTGATATTGACGTCCTTGTCAAAAAGAAAATAAAGTCTAAAACAGTAGAGTGAGTATCCTACATACATATTTATCAAAGGGGAATATGCCAATGACTTAAAACTACGTAAAAAATATTAAACATCAAGAAAATGTGGTTCAAAACTGTAAAGCATTCTTTCATCTAACGTATGATGATTATTCTCCAAACATGACGCAAAATAATAAATCCAGAGGGAATGGAGGAAAAGAAGAGCTCTGCACACTTGCCGGGAATGTACTTTACTGCAGCCTCTGTGGAAGCCATTATGGATTTCCTCCACAGAGCAGAAGCTCTTGCATTGACCCAGCATTCTCAGCACCAGGTGTACACCCAATGGCATTTAACCAGTGTGTCCAAGTGATATCTGCCATACTTGTGTGCCTACTTCAACACCATCTTCGAGAGCCAAGATATAGACTTCATCTATGCATCAGTGTATGAACGGATAAAAAAATATTGTGGGCATAGATGATGGGATGTTAGTCACCAAAGTGTCAAGTTGGGTCTTTTGCACTATAACAAATTGAAGTGAAAGACACTATATTAAGTGAAGTAGGCCAGGCATATAAGGACACATACTTCATTGTCTTACAGACACGGAAGCCCAAAACGTTTATTTTAAAGTAGATAATCCGAGTTACCAGAACCCCGAAATGAGGCAAGGCAAGCAAGGAAGACAATATGCCTTTGTGGTAATGTGAATAGAAGGAATGATATTTAATGTTCCACGACACAGTATAATTTTAATTCGCAATAATTAACTGAATATACAGGCATAACTATAGATCCTACAGATACAAATGTTTAATTAAGGGATGTTATACATAACGTCATAAATCAGACCACCTAGAAGTGAGCAATTTTCTTGAGTGACATTGTTATGGCCCAAGATATGTTCCTTCCAAATCATATACTGAATCCCTAGTCCTCTTATTTAGACATGCGTCAGAAGTAGCATTAAGTCATGAGGGGCATATATTAACTCAATATCCTTGGTGTGCCTTTAGGGAAAAAAATACTGGGGCAAAACCAACAAAAAAAACAGAGGGATAGAAAAATGGCCATCTGAGAAAGGGTGAAAATAACTATGTAACAGCCAAGGAGAGAGGTCCCAGAAGAAATGACCTAACAAACATTTTGATCTTAGACTTAGAGACTTTACAATGTGAAGTGATTGATTTCTATTTAATCCACTAAGTTATGACATTTTGTTACAGTAGCTCCAGGAAACTAATACAGAGCCAAGCTCTTCAAATTCATTCAAAGATAACATAAATTGTCCACTGCTGGCAAGAAAATCTGATATGCAATCAATGATCTTTCAGTAAAAAAACCCTCCAACCTCAGATGACTTTGCCAGTGAATTCTTCCCAGGTATGTTAAGAAATAGCACAAGTTTCACCGTGATGCTTCAAGAATACGTAAAAGTAAGGAGCTCTTCTTTCTTCCCCTTCAAGAGACCCAGAACAGACAAGCCGTTGCAAGAAACAAATTACTTAGCCAGTTCCCTCATGACTATAGATGTAAAACATCAATAAATGCAAGGAAATAAAATCCAATATATTTTAGGAGTGATAATATATATCCTGTCCAATGAGTGGCGTAGTGTGAAAATTCAAAGTGAGTGTTCTAATACTAATGTAACCTGCCATGTCAGATTTTTAAAAAAGTAAATATTTGGTTATTTTCATCAACACAGAAGAATGTTTTACTAAAACACAAAATTGGCACATGCAAAGAACTTTTAAAAACTAGGAAACGATGATAAAATCAAGCCAAGAGAAGCATGTGACATCACCATAGAAGATAGTTAATCATCCTTACAGTTTGTTTATGAAATATCCCCCTTGAGCTCAGTTGACGAACAAGTTTCCAGTGTTCAGATGTTCCTTGGATCACAAGGGCTCCGGCCTCATCAACCGATTCTCTACTAAGGGATTCATGATCTGATGGCACTAGTCTAAATTGCGAAGCCCTCTACAGGGAGAGGCATAAAAATTCACAGTGTTCTTTCTGCCTATTTATCCCTGCCCACTTCTACTTCATGGTGTACATTGACTTTTCCCACTTTCTAGATAATTCTGACTTTTCTAGAATGTACATACAGTGCATACAGTAGGAGCTCCTCAGGATACAGGCTTCTCATATGGCGTCTATTACTCAATAATATGCGTCCAAGTTTCCTCAATGTCTCTTCATGGTTTGGTTTGGTAGACCATCTATTTTTATAATTAACAATATTTTCTTGTTTGGAAATACTCTGTTATCAACTCAAATGTGAAGGGCATAGTGTTTTGCATTCAGAGTTTTAAAATGTGAGTGAAACTACTTTAAACAACCACGTGCAGGATTTTGTGTGGCTCTCTGGGTAAACACCAAGGATTTGGGTGGCAAGAATTCACTTAGTTCCATACAAAACTTTCTCAGGGTCTATATTATATATCACCCCCCAATACACACACACACACACACACACACACACACACACACACACACACATGCAACATCTGACCCCTGCTGCTCCCAAAAGCCTTTGTAGCTTCTCCTGTCAGTGCCTCCTTGGGCATGATTCTCATCTTTGTTTTAATTTTTCTTTTCCTGTTGACATAAGATATAAAACTTATATATGTTTGTTCACCATCTAAGGAGTCTGTCTCTGATTCAGGTTGCTTTTCTTCCTGTCAAGTACTAAATGATGTCTTATTTACTATAACAGCTCTTTACCAAATGTGTCTTACCAGAATACTTTCCCCAGTCTGTGAATTGCCTTCTCACGCTATTAACATTTTCATTGTATTTTATATTGTTTTTAGGTGCTTAGCAGGAAACAATTTGTGTCAATGGTTAAGTATAAGGTACAAATGCTTTTCACTCTTGTGGTCTCTATAACACTGGGCCTGATCAAATACCTCAGAACTTTATGCTGGTGTAGCAAGGTGTGCTGGTAAGATGACTCGGTCAATTAAAAAAATTGTTCTTCAAGCAAAGGGACCCATGTTCAGATACCCAGCACCCATCCTTAATCTCAGTGTGGGAGGAAGTGGACAGTTCAACTAGATCCTTGGAGCTTGCTAGTCAGTCAATCTAGCCAAATCAGTGAGCTCCAGGCTAAGTGAGAGACTCTGACTCAGAAAGATAGGGTGGAAATATAGAGGAAGACAGGAAGACAGCTGACACTGATTGTTGACCTTTACATGCACACACACACACACACACACACACACACACACACACACACACACAAATGAACTTCACTGTAACTTCACAAATGAACTTCACTGTAAACACTGCCACAGCTCTCCCAAAGGATCCATTTCATGTTTTTATTCCTGAGGACAACTAATTGTTCTTGAATTGTAAAGTATCATCAGACAGGAAGGGTTCAGAATCTCAGTTAAGGTTTAAGATCAGGTCAGCACATATTCAAATTCAATCTTCTGCATTTATTCAAACATAGGAATAGAATACATCTTATAGGAACATCATGAATATTAAATGAATTTATTAGTGAAATGCTTGAAAGCCTTTATACCAGTCAATAAGTTAGGAGTTTCTAAGAATATGCATTTTTGCTTCTTTCTTTTATTTTGGAACTTGAAACACTAAAGGAATTTCCAGAAACAGTCTGGAAAGTGTGTGTGTGTGTGTGTGTGTGAGAGAGAGAGAGAGAGAGAGAGAGAGAGAGAGAGAGAGAGAGAGAGAGACAGAGAGAGAGACAGAGAGACAGAGAGACAGAGAGAGACAGAGACAGAGACAGAGAGACAGAGAGACAGAGAGACACAGACAGAGACAGAGAGACACAGACAGAGACAGAGAGAGAGACAGAGAGACACAGAGACAGAGTATATACGAATCCCTTGTTTGTTCAAAGGCAAACAGGAAGGAATCTAATGGGTAAAACCAAATAGGACCTTTCCTACTCTGAAGTGTTCCAGGGGAAATTCAGTCCTGTATCCTCTTCTGTTCCCGTCCACTCCCCTCTTCTATCTCTTTAGCCAACATTGAATGTCTTTGAATGCCTGGATATCTAAGAGACTCAGAAGCCACTGAACTAATATAAAATCCATAGGAAGCACACGTTCAATTTTATGGATAGAGACACTGATGCCTGAAGGTGCTAATCCAAGTGGATTGTCAGAACTTCATTTGTGACTAAGTTCCTCACCGGGAACTTTCTATGTATTTTTCAAGCATAACTCTAATCTGTCAAAGTTCACATGGAGTAGCTAATACCGAATCTGACTGAGTTTTGAAGGCCATCAATAGAATCTGAACTACTGCACTTAACTGAAAGGAATTTTGTTGACGATTATTATGTTGCTGGGATATTAACAAAAAAAATTAGAAGCACAAAAAGTGTGCTGGAGAGAAAAGATGTCCATTTATCAATCTGCCTCTACACTTACCTGATGGCACCTCTTTGCAATATTTTTCTCTGTGTGTAAAATGGGATTACTGTTGAACAAAGGCCCCAGCTTCTGACAGGTCTTCATGTCAGGACAGGCTTAACTGTCAGGGGCAGGAAATAGGAGTTCTAAGTGTCTTCAAAACCCAGCCGGAGGGTAAAATCCTTTCAAAGCTATACACCAGTGCAAAATGCCCACAATAAATGTGTCCTACATAAATTACACTTTCAACACCCTGTCTCATACAAATACACAAAAATATGTATAACTTCATCATTATACATAGGAATGTATGTCACAGGAATGTAAAGTTCCTAATATAAATGTTAAAACAATTTTAGGAGAAAATTTACTGCTACTAAAATATACTTAACATGGATAAGTTTATGAGAGTAGTTACATATGCACTATACAATAATAATAGTTTATCTATTTTCTGGGTCGGCAGAGAGAAATTAAAATGAAGGGAGCGATAACATGGTTCAGGAATTAAGAACTGGGATTGTTCTTGCCAAGAGCCTGGGTTCAACTCCCAGCACCCATTTCAGGTGGCTCACAATCACCTATAACTCCCACTCCAGAGTTTGTTTGACCTTGGAATCTAGTAGATAACACCTAATGTAGCTTTTTCAGAAATGTTCCAGGTAAAGTCCAGTTCTTTATAATCTCTCTCTCTCTCTCTCTCTCTCTCTCTCTCTCTCTCTCTCTCTCTCTCTCTCTTTCTCTCTCTCTGTGTGTGTGTGCATGCATGAATGCACTTGCATATATGTGTGTGACCGTGTGTGTGTGTGTGTGTGTGTTTGCGTGTGTGTGTGTGTGTGCATGCATGAATGCACTTGCATATATGTGTGTGACCGTGTGTGTGTGTGTGTGTTTGCGTGTGTGTGTGTGTGTGTGTGTGTGTGTGTGTGAGAGAGAGAGAGAGAGAGAGAGAGAGAGAGAGAGAGAGAAGAGGTCAAATAGAGTATGTAGATTATGAAGCTGAAACACAACAGTGGAGTATAGATCTGTTTATAAATAATGTAACTAAATGAAAAGATAAACCGGAGAAGTCACAAGAATCAAGATTTTATATGTCTGTTAGAGTATTTATGTAATATTATACATGTGAAGGGAGTCTTTGGACAGTAAACTTTGGATTGCGTTCTTAAACAATTTTCATATATTGTTTGCTATGTCCCTTGAGTGGCAACTGTCATTACATTATTGAAGTTTAAGAAACAAACACGTCTCTGGTCAATTAGCAATCTAGTGAAAATAGAGACTATACAAGATGCCAGAAGAACTAGATATGAGCTGTAGGTTGCAATAAATTCTTGACATGTGTTTACAAAATATTTAAGGACCTAAGATTTTTTATAACTGACCACAGAAGAGAAAAACATCAGAGAAAACTTTTATGATAAATGCTTCAATTCCTGGCCTCATTTGACAGAAAAGAATAGAAAGGAAAGCATTTCTAATACAGAAGTGCACACATCTGTAGTCTGAGACAACTACAGATACAACTATACAACTGAGTTAATTGCCTTGCAAAAGTAAGTACTCTTTGCCATCAAAATAAATGACAGCATTTCACTCTTATGAAGTAAGTTCTTTGTAGTGTGTTGTCCCAGATGCTATGCTTCCATTCTGTCAACTGCTATATCTTTTTCTTCAGACACTATCTAAATGAAGCGGATTTCAGTGAAGCCATAGGCTGATATTGAGAATTCATGGATTTGCCCATAGTGTTAATTAGATCTTCAACAACTCTTGATAAGATGTTGTAGTTCCTATTTATTGAAGTGAAAATTAAAGATGGATTGTGGATACAGCTAGTTATATGCAAGGTCTTGATTTGATCTTTAGTAACACACACCATACACACACACACACACACACACACACACACACACCATGCAAATGCACACAACGCACAAGTAACACACATGTAAACACCACATAAGCACATACCCCACACAAACACACACACCACATGCCACATAAACACACCAGACACCACATGAACACATGCACACACAGCACATACCCCACAAACACACACAAACCACACAAATATACACACACCACACAAACACATGCAAACCACACACACACACACACACACACACACACACACACACACAAATAAAGTCCTACACTGCTAGGTTAATGCCATCATTTTTTTCTTTTTAAAAATGCTACCACAGCATAAGTTTGAAAGTCATAGAACAACCTTCAGGAGTCACTTCTCTCCTTCCATCACGCAGAACCTTAAGATCTGACCCAAGTCCTGACTCCTGATGGTAGGTTCCTATACCTACTGAGTCATACTGGTGATTCAGTGTAATTATTAAGACTCACAGACTATAGATCATGAATTTCTGTAAACTGTAATTGGTACTTGTGATAATAAGGTATTCTCATGAGTTCTTCCCCAGATCTCACAATGACAACGGCGTAGGGAAGCTTTGCTCTCTGTGTGGTTTTTCTATAGTATGATGTACTAATACTCTTTCATAGTTATAGATAATGACTACTTGTTAATTAAAATAGAATGATTCATAGATAATTGAAATAGGTTCCAAAGACTCGTTGGTGTGGCATTCCTTTACTGCATTCATGCAAATATATGCTCATGTATTTTCACACAGTCTTTATGTGAGACTTTTGAAATGATCCCTACTGAATTAGAGAAAGGCCATGTTCTTTTTTGATAATAGTATCAGTATATAATTAATTATGCTTAAAGTTGACATTGGCCTTTGTCTCTGAAATAAAGAGTACAAAATACATGGGTATGTTTCCCAGGGTCATTTTGGGGGTGATGCTTAGTGACTGTCTCACTAGCATAAAAGGCTCCATCATATAGAAACCTGGTACTTCATAGGGATGCTTTATAAACAGTGGTGCTAAGCAAGCAATTTGCTATACTCCACGTATTTTCAAAGGGTCCTAGCCAATACTGATCCAGAAGCTTATAAACTTGTTCCTCTACTGACTCTTCTCCTTCTGTATCCCACTTTTCTTGTTTCATCGTGTCACTATTTGCATTGTCTCCTATGTAAGCCAATAGACAGCAAGTGTTTTCTTTAGACTCTACTCTGTGAATAATCAAACAGTAACACATCTCCCTCAAAGAAGGGCTTGCCAAAGGTATTTCCAGTCTAATAAAAATCCTTTTGTTTTTTTTTAATATGCTGACTGTTCAATTACTTTTACAGTGGAAGGAAAATATTAAAAAGATAGTTCACATATGTGATTGGTGTTGTTGAGTATCTCATCTGATATTCTGTTAATATAAAAATATAATCAATATAGAAATAAGATGAGTTAAACTGTTTTCTCTTGACACTTTCTGGAGGGCTGAGCTTGCTGTGCTTGAGTTTCCTGCTTCCCCGAGGTTCAGGTCATGACTTGATCATGCAACCTTGAAGGGAAAGAATGCTATAGAGGATGCTATGGCAGAAGCTAGGGGTAAATAGGGAGACAAGCCAAAACATCTGGTCCAGAATCAAGGAGCAAAATTAGCTTTGAATCATGGGTGACCATCACACAAGATTACCCACCAGAGAACTTTAAGTCATGGCTGTGGGAAAAAAAAACAAATCAGCAAGGGCAGTAATTGCTCAACAACCTGCAGATCAACCATACAGAAAATAATTGATAAGAACACAAATACGGTACCCGTCTTCATTAAGACAGCCCAGATCCCTCGGTGGTGATAATGAGCACCCAATTATATTGTCAGTAGTAAGATTGCTGGCAACACATAGATAATGTTCTGTATCATTCCAGATGCTATCATTTGCCAATGACAACGGCAACAAAAATGTGCTAAACCCTTGCCACAGAACAAGCACTTATTGCTCAGATGACTGGAGATTACAAATAATCAGAGCAGACTCTGATGTGTCCCTGTAGCACATCAAAGATACCATGAAAATTCTTGTTTCTTTTTGCCTCCTTCCTGTTTCTTACAGCATAGTTATAATTTTAAGCTGGCTAATAGGATTTCTGCACACTTCCCAAAAGTGTCCACAGCTAGGTTTCCTCTTCGTTCTTGTTCATCCCAAAAAGAGAGTGCTGCTCTGTACTGCTCTTTTGAAGGATGGGAAGCGATGCTTTCCTCCAGAGCCAACAGGGAATGTGTCCGTGGTAGCATTTCACTAATTGGCTTAAAGGAAGCAGAGCTTATTCTTGATGCTCTTGAGACTCTAGCTAGTATCATAGCTACCAAGTCATCCTCTGATAGGCACTTAATGTCCCAGATATCATTTAAAGAAGGCATCTTGCGGTACAGTCCAGGCTGCCCTTGATCTCTGGCTCTGCCTCCTGGGTGCTGAGATTGAAAACACATGTCATAACATCCCATATTAACTGATATTTAGTCAGGGTTACCACACGACATTTTGAAGCGAGTAAAAATGATGTATACACCACACAAGCGGCAAGGCAGACATCTATTTAAGTCGTCCAGACCAAAGAAGCAAATTCAGCACTTACTCATATCTGACAATATTCATTTATATTGATTGATACATTGCATGGCTTAAAATTGTCATTCAACCACATCTGAATACAATATTTTAATTGATTTTCTTAAGAATTTTATACACAGATACAAGGTATCCTATCATTTTTGTCCTAGGCCTCCTCATAACTCCTCCTAGATCCAAGCTCTGCCTCCTATCTCATCTACACCTTATATATTCTTTTGTAATCTATGGATTCCAATATGTGCTGCCTATATACTCCAGGGTGTGGACTATGCTCTGGAACATATTACTCATTTGATTTGGTATGTGTGGGTAAGTTTATATTTTGATGAGACTTTAACGACTCTTAATAATATCATCTAAAACTCAAAGTTCATATAGAAGTTTTTTATTACACAGTTTTCATTTTTCTATAAAACGAGGGTGTTACTTTCTTATTAAAATACAACTTGTTTTCAAATAAGGCAGATATTAATGACTACTTTACCCAGATTTTAAAATGGTAAGCTGTACTCTGCTCCCAGACCCGGTGAGAGAGAGACTCAACCGCCTGGTCAGGTGGGCACTCCTGAGGCTGCAGAGCAGAAGAGACCACCAACACTGCTCACCCCTGCCCACATCCCTGGCCCAAGAGGAAACTGTATAAGGCCTCTCGGCTCCCGTGGGGGAGGACCCAGGAGCGGCAGGACCCCTGCCTGAGACACCGCGGGAACCTGAAAGAAACAGACCGGATAAACAGTTCTCTGCACCCAAATCCCGTGGGAGGGTGAGCTAAACCTTCAGAGAGGCAGGCAAGCCTGGGAAACCAGAAGAGACTGCTCCCTGCACACACATCTCGGACGCCAGAGGAAAAAGCCAAAGACCATCTGGAACCCTGGTGCACTGAAGCTCCCGGAAGGGGCGGCACAGGTCTTCCTGGTTGCTGCCGCTGCAGAGAGCCCCTGGGCAGCACCCCACGAGCGAACCTGAGCCTCGGGACCACAGGTAAGACCAAATTTTCTGCTGCAAGAAAGCTGCCTGGTGAACTCAAGACACAGGCCCACAGGAACAGCTAGAGACCTGTAGAGAGGAAAAACTACACACCCGAAAGCAGAACACACTGTCCCCATAACTGACTGAAAGAGAGAAAAACAGGTCTACAGCACTCCTGACACACAGGCGTATAGGACAGTCTAGCCACTGTCAGAAATAGCAGAACAAAGTAACACTAGAGATAATCTGATGGCGAGAGGCAAGCGCAGGAACCCAAGCAACAGAAACCAAGACTACATGCCATCATCGGAGCCCAATTCTCCCACCAAAACAAACATGGAATATCCAAACACACCAGAAAAGCAAGATCTAGTTTCAAAATCATATTTGATCATGATGCTGGAGGACTTCAAGAAAGACATGAACACACTTAGGGAAACACAGGAAAACATTAATAAACAAGTAGAAGCCTACAGAGAGGAATCGCAAAAATCCCTGAAAGAATTCCAGGAAAACACAATCAAACAGTTGAAGGAATTAAAAATGGAAATAGAAGCAATCAAGAAAGAACACATGGAAACAACCCTGGATATAGAAAAACAAAAGAAGAGACAAGGAGCTGTAGATACAAGCTTCACCAACAGAATACAAGAGATGGAAGAGAGAATCTCAGGAGCAGAAGATTCCATAGAAATCATTGACTCAACTGTCAAAGATAATGTAAAGTGGAAAAAGCTACTGGTCCAAAACATACAGGAAATCCAGGACTCAATGAGAAGATCAAACCTAAGGATAATAGGTATAGAAGAGAGTGAAGACTCCCAGCTCAAAGGACCAGTAAATATCTTCAACAAAATCATAGAAGAAAACTTCCCTAACCTAAAAAAAGAGATACCCATAGACATACAGGAAGCCTACAGAACTCCAAATAGATTGGACCAGAAAAGAAACACCTCCCGTCACATAATTGTCAAAACACCAAATGCACAAGATAAAGAAAGAATATTAAAAGCAATAAGGGAAAAAGGTCAAGTAACATATAAAGGGAGACCTATCAGAATCACACCAGACTTCTCGCCAGAAACTATGAAGGCCAGAAGATCCTGGACTGATGTCATACAGACCCTAAGAGAACACAATGCCAGCCCAGGTTACTGTATCCAGCAAAACTCTCAATTAACATTGATGGAGAAACCAAGATATTCCATGACAAAACCAAATTTACACAATATCTTTCTACAAATCCAGCACTACAAAGGATAATAAATGGTAAAGCCCAACATAAGGAGGCAAGCTATACCCTAGAAGAAGCAAGAAACTAATCGTCTTGGCAACAAAACAAAGAGAATGAAAGCACACAAACATAACCTCACATCCAAATATGAATATAAAGGGAAACAATAATCACTATTCCTTAATATCTCTCAATATCAATGGCCTCAACTCTCCAATAAAAAGACATAGATTAACAAACTGGATACGCAACGAGAACCCTGCATTCTGCTGCCTACAGGAAACACACCTCAGAGACAAAGACAGACACTACCTCAGAGTGAAAGGCTGGAAAAGAACTTTCCAAGCAAATGGTCAGAAGAAGCAAGCTGGAGTAGCCATTCTAATATCAAATAAAATCAATTTCCAACTAAAAGTCATCAAAAAAGATAAGGAAGGACACTTCATTTTCATCAAAGGAAAAATCCACCAAGATGAACTCTCAATCCTAAATATCTATGCCCCAAATACAAGGGCACCTACATACGTAAAAGAAACCTTACTAAAGCTCAAAACACACATTGCACCTCACACAATAATAGTGGGAGATTTCAACACCCCACTCTCATCAATGGACAGATCATGGAAACAGAAATTAAACAGTGATGTCGACAGACTAAGAAAAGTCATGAGCCAAATGGACTTAACGGATATTTATAGAACATTCTATCCTAAAGCAAAAGGATATACCTTCTTCTCAGCTCCTCATGGTACTTTCTCCAAAATTGACCATATAATTGGTCAAAAAACAGGCCTCAACAGGTACAGAAAGATAGAAATAATCCCATGCGTGCTATCAGACCACCACGGCCTAAAACTGGTCTTCAATAACAATAAGGGAAGAATGCCCACATATACATGGAAATTGAACAATGCTCTACTCAATGATAACCTGGTCAAGGAAGAAATAAAGAAAGAAATTAAAAACTTTTTAGAATTTAATGAAAATGAAGATACAACATACTCAAACTTATGGGACACAATGAAAGCTGTGCTAAGAGGAAAACTCATAGCACTGAGTGCCTGCAGAAAGAAACAGGAAAGAGCATATGTCAGCAGCTTGACAGCACACCTAAAAGCTCTAGAACAAAAAGAAGCAAATACACCCAGGAGGAGTAGAAGGCAGGAAATAATCAAACTCAGAGCTGAAATCAACCAAGTAGAAACAAAAAGGACCATAGAAAGAATCAACAGAACCAAAAGTTGGTTCTTTGAGAAAATCAACAAGATAGATAAACCCTTAGCCAGACTAACGAGAGGACACAGAGAGTGCGTCCAAATTAACAAAATCAGAAATGAAAAGGGAGACATAACTACAGATTCAGAGGAAATTCAAAAAATCATCAGATCTTACTATAAAAACCTATATTCAACAAAATTTGAAAATCTTCAGGAAATGGACAATTTCCTAGACAGATACCAGGTATCGAAGTTAAATCAGGAACAGATAAACCAGTTAAACAACCCCATAACTCCTAAGGAAATAGAAGTAGTCATTAAAGGTCTCCCAACCAAAAAGAGCCCAGGTCCAGTCGGGTTTAGTGCAGAATTCTATCAAACCTTCATAGAAGACCTCCTACCAATATTATCCAACTATTCCACAAAATTGAAACAGATGGAGCCCTACCGAATTCCTTCTACGAAGCCACAATTACTCTTATACCTAAACCACACAAAGACACAACAAAGAAAGAGAACTTCAGACCAATTTCCCTTATGAATATCGACGCAAAAATACTCAATAAAATTCTGGCAAACCGAATTCAAGAGCACATCAAAACAATCATCCACCATGATCAAGTAGGCTTCATCCCAGGCATGCAGGGATAGTTTAATATACGGAAAACCATCAACGTGATCCATTATATAAACAAACTGAAAGAACAAAACCACATGATCATTTCATTAGATGCTGAGAAAGCATTTGACAAAATTCAACACCCCTTCATGATAAAAGTCCTGGAAAGAATAGGAATTCAAGGCCCATACCTAAACATAGTAAAAGCCATATACAGCAAACCAGTTGCTAACATTAAACTAAATGGAGAGAAACTTGAAGCAATCCCACTAAAATCAGGGACTAGACAAGGCTGCCCACTCTCTCCCTACTTATTCAATATAGTTCTTGAAGTTCTAGCCAGAGCAATCAGACAACAAAAGGAGATCAAAGGGATACAGATCGGAAAAGAAGAGGTCAAAATATCACTATTTGCAGATGACATGATAGTATATTTAAGTGATCCCAAAAGTTCCACCAGAGAACTACTAAAGCTGATAAACAACTTCAGCAAAGTGGCTGGGTATAAAATTAACTCAAATAAATCAGTTGCCTTCCTCTATACAAAAGAGAAACAAGCCGAGAAAGAAATTAGGGAAACGACACCCTTCATAATAGACCCAAATAATATAAAGTACCTCGGTGTGACTTTAACCAAGCAAGTAAAAGATCTGTACAATAAGAACTTCAAGACACTGAGGAAAGAAATTGAAGAAGACCTCAGAAGATGGAAAGATCTCCCATGCTCATGGATTGGCAGGATTAATATAGTAAAAAATGGCCATTTTACCAAAAGCAATCTACAGATTCAATGCAATCCCCATCAAAATACCAATCGAATTCTTCAAAGAGTTAGACAGAACAATTTGCAAATTCATCTGGAATAACAAAAAACCCAGGATAGCTAAAGCTATCCTCAACAATAAAAGGACTTCAGGGGGAATCACTATCCCTGAACTCAAGCAGTATTACAGAGCAATAGTGATAAAAACTGCATGGTATTGGTACAGAGACAGACAGATAGACCAATGGAATAGAATTGAAGACCCAGAAATGAACCCACACACCTATGGTCACTTGATTTTTGACAAAGGAGCCAAAACCATCCAATGGAAAAAAGATAGCATTTTCAGCAAATGGTGCTGGTTCAACTGGAGGGCAACATGTAGAAGAATGCAGATCGATCCATGCTTATCACCCTGTACAAAGCTTAAGTCCAAGTGGATCAAGGACCTCCACATCAAACCAGACACACTCAAACTAATAGAAGAAAAACTAGGGAAGCATCTGGAACACATGGGCACTGGAAAAAATTTCCTGAACAAAACACCAATGGCTTATGCTCTAAGATCAAGAATCGACAAATGGGATCTCATAAAACTGCAAAGCTTCTGTAAGGCAAAGGACACTGTGGTTAGGACAAAACGGCAACCAACAGATTGGGAAAAGATCTTTACCAATCCTACAACAGATAGAGGCCTTATATCCAAAATATACAAAGAACTCAAGAAGTTAGACCGCAGGGAAACAAATAACCCTATTAAAAAATGGGGTTCAGAGCTAAACAAAGAATTCACAGCTGAGGAATGCCGAATGGCTGAGAAACACCTAAAGAAATGTTCAACATCTTTAGTCATAAGGGAAATGCAAATCAAAACAACCCTGAGATTTCACCTCACACCAGTGCGATTGGCTAAGATCAAAAACTCAGGTGACAGCAAATGCTGGCGAGGATGTGGAGAAAGAGGAACACTCCTCCATTGTTGGTGGGATTGCAGACTGGTAAAACCATTCTGGAAATCAGTCTGGAGGTTCCTCAGAAAATTGGACATTGAACTGCCTGAGGATCCAGCTATACCATTCTTGGGCATATACCCAAAAGATGCCTCAACATATAAAAGAGACACGTGCTCCACTATGTTCATAGCAGCCTTATTTATAATAGCCAGAAACTGGAAAGAACCCAGATGCCCTTCAACAGAGGAATGGATACAGAAAATGTGGTACATCTACACAATGGAATATTACTCAGCTATCAAAAACAACGAGTTTATGAAATTCGTAGGCAAATGGTTGGAACTGGAAAATATCATCCTGAGTGAGCTAACCCAATCACAGAAAGACATACATGGTATGCACTCATTGATAAGTGGCTATTAGCCCAAATGCTTGAATTACCCTAGATCCCTAAAACAAACGAAACTCAAGACGGATGATCAAAATGTGAATTCTTCACTCCTTCTTTAAATGAGGAAAAAGAATACCCTTGGCAGGGAAGGGAGAGGCAAAGATTAAAACAGAGACTGAAGGAACACCCATTCAGAGCCTGTCCCACATTTGGCCCATACATATACAGCCACCCAATTAGACAAGATGGATGAAGCAAAGAAGTGCAGACCGACAGGAGCCGGATGTAGATCACTCCTGAGAGACACAGCCAGAATACAGCAAATACATAGGCGAATGCCAGCAGCAAACCACTGAACTGAGAATAGGTCCCCTATTGAAGGAATCAGAGAAAGAACTGGAAGAGCTTGAAGGGGCTCGAGACCCCAAAAGTACAACAATGCCAAGCAACCAGAGCTTCCAGGGACTAAGCCACTACCTAAAGACTATGCATGGACTGACCCTGGACTCTGACCCCATAGGTAGCAATGAATATCCTAGTAAGAGCACCAGTGGAAGGGGAAGCCCTGGGTCCTGCTAAGACTGAACCCCCAGTGAACTAGTCTATGGGGGGAGGGCGGCAACGGGGGGAGGGTTGGGAGGGGAACACCCATAAGGAAGGGGAGGGGGGAGGGGGATGTTTGCCCGGAAACCGGGAAAGGGAATAACACTCAAAATGTATATAAGAAATACTCAAGTTAATAAAAAAAAAAAATGGTAAGCTGTAGTTTATTAAGATCCGAAGAAAACAAATATAAATACTCTAGGATGCTAAGATAAGACACCCTATGTAAGGATTTTTAAAAAGAGTTGTTAAAAGCAGTTCTCTCTCTCTCTCTCTCTCTCCTCTCTCTCTCTCTCTCTCTCTCTCTCTCCTTCCCCTTTCCTCTCTCCCTTTCCTCACCTCCTCCTCCCCCTCCTCACTCATCAAAAGTTAGATGTGGTGGAAGTGAGCTGGCGACAAAAGGCTGCAGGCTGCACACCAGAGAGAATATTCCCTGAACACAGTTACACTTCAGATCTCCCTTGTCGTCCATATTTTTCTCTTCAACTAGCAAGCGGGATTCAGGGAGCTGTAGAGAAGCTCGATATGTGTCTCTGGGTCCTGTTAGTCACAGTGTTTGAGGCACCAACAGGTAAAAAGCTGCAGCTGACTGAGGGAGGACAACAAAAGGGCTGAACTCCTACTCATGGTGACTCAAAGGCACCAGGACTTCTGTGGACTACATGTGGGCATGAAAATTGGAAAACAGGGCTGGGACTCTCCTTTCTTGTCCTATTTACTGTGTGTGTGTGTGTGTGTGTGTGTGTGTGTGTGTGTGTGTGTGTATTTCTCTGTGTGAGGGTACACTTGAGTGTGAGGGTACCTGTGGAGGTCAGAAGAAAGCATTAGAGTCACTGATGCCAGTTATAGACAGTTGCAAGCTGTCTGCATGAGTGCTGAGAATGGAACTCTGGTCCTATACTAGAGCACCAAGTGCTTGTTCGTTGTGGGGCCATCTTTCTGGACCAAAGCCTGGGATTTACTTAAGTCTTCCTAGTGGGTTTGGATGTTAATAGAAAGAAATTAGAAGTCTATCCAGATGTCCTGGCTGAGGCAGGGCCATCACCCATCAGATGAAGCTCCATTAGTTGAAGGAGTTGCATCTGTATGATGAATATCATTTGATGAAAAGACAGCAAGAACAAAATCAATACCAACCCCTCCCTCGTAATCCAGAGAACTGGGACTGAACAGTGTTCGTCAAGTGAAGCCAAAGCTATTCTTCTGCTTGTTTCCCCCCCCCCCATGCCCATCACAAGCAAGAGTAGAAGCTTGAGAAGATAATGCTGTCTATAGAAAACATTGTTAAGGTGATGCCCCATCACACAACTGCACACACCTGTTTCCATCGGGGTGCCTTACAAGAAAACATAAAAGTTTTAGCCTGGATCGAACCCTGAAGCTGTAAATGTCTGTTATCACTCTAAACCAGACTCTAAAAAAACAAACAAACAAACAAAAAAACCCCACATTTGGTGGTTATCAGTGAAATTACAGCTTTATTTCTTATCTAAGTTATGAGAACTGAATGTCATTTCAATATGAAAGAAAATTAGTAACATTGTATATAAAGAGAAAGAGAGTTGGAGAGAAAAGTTAAAAGTTGCTTCACAGAGTATATTCTCAGTTCTACCCTTCAACCATTATGGGTATAAAACCCCCTTCTGTTGCTAATATGGGATACATAGGATGTATTTACCAAGCATCGTGCTTAACTTTTCAAATATCATTAAGATAGTTTTTCACTAAGTTATATTTTCAAAGGTTGTTTGCTCTATTTTTTAAAGAGTTAATTTTACCATTTCAGCCCATGTCTCACCCTGCTCTGGTATTTAATTATAGACCAATCATATTTAATGGATTAAAAAAGAAAACTCTTTATAGTAAAGCACTTGGAAAATGTTATCTGCACCCAATAATTAGATGATTCAATGTTTACTTGTATTAACAATTTGTAATAGAGTGGTTGAATTCTAGCTTTTGTTGAGTGATGACATCATATCTGGGCCAGTGAGGTTTCTATGGGAACACAGCTGGATTTTTGGGAGACCAAACTATTCACAAACAATGAAGATATTGGGGTTTTTACCAACCTTAAAACTAGACTTCACATTATGTTGGAAAGCTACTCCTTCAGTTTATCTCCCAGAAACAATGCTGAAGCTACACCAGAATGGTCCATGTTATCTTCATCATGTGCAAACATAAGAAACCTTGATGTTAAACATGGATGACAGCTGGTACAGTCACATAAAGGATATGAGAATATGCGTAGTGTATTCAAAGGTTGCAAATGTAAGCCTAGAAACAGAGCAGACTGCAGTATGATGTTTGCAAATGGGAAACAGAACATGTCAGAAGGGTTTTCTCAGAAGCTAAAGAGGGCCATGGTAAGACAACAGGATCACTTGTTCTCCATCTCACGAAATACCTCACTCCTCTTCCTTACCACCTCAAAAATGGAATTTCCGAGGCTTTGTTTTAGTTGAAAACAGATCCTTCTAATGGTCAATTCATGGTGTCTCAAGACCATGAATTGAGGCTTAACAAGACAAAGGAAGAACTTATAGATGAGAAACCTAGGCTTCTAAATTGCTCTGACCTGTGGCTGGTCATAAATGTATCCTACATCCTAATGCCACACCTAGTGTTCAGGAAACACCATGCATTCTTTTTGGAGCAACTTCTCCCCAGGAAAAAGAATTTGTCAAGGTCAGGAATGAAATATAACATTTTTTCTGAAGATGAATATTCTTTTTAAATAGACTACTGCCTTCTACCTTAGAGGTTAGTCAGGTAAGAGGAAGGAGGGGAGTGGGTAGAAGTGTAAGGCACCCACCTATGACTGAAGAAAAATACTGCTTCTGGGAGATCTCCTGGGAGCCAGCATTATATTAACCAGGTGATCAAGATATACTAAGCTCCTAGGATTTCCACACAGAAAGAAAATAAATGCCTTTCTCCTGCTCATGTCTTGTTCTAGCATCCACGATGTACAGTTCTTCTATCTTAACTTCACAAATCACCTTCCCCCACCTGTATTATATTTCCATGTCCTTCCTTAGAGCAGTGTTCGCACAACTATAATCTGTGGGATATTGTGTTTTCGTAAGGTCTATGACACAATGAATTATAAGTGGATAATGTTAAAAAGATACAAAGAACGGTGTTTTATGGTGCCTGAAACTGAGATTAAATTCAAATCTCATTGTACATAACTAAAGTTTCATTGGAACAGTCTCATTCACCTGCTCACGCATGATCCATGGCTATGCTCACACAGCGACAGTTTCACAGTTGCGTCATGGACTATATGCCCACAGGGACCCAAATATCCAGTTTCTTGTCCTCTGTGTGTAGATCTCCGATTTGTCTACATGAGGTGTTAGATGACTTGAAGCTGTTTCCACAAATCACTCGTTTTCAAATGGAATTCATCTGAGTGCCACTACCAACTTTCTCAGTGCCTTTACAGCATAACCGAGGCTTATGACATCAGCAGTTTGTGATGATATGAAGCCCTTGATCATCTCTTTAGTGTTATCGCTCATCTCTGCCATCTATGGCATCTTATTATGATCGTGTATAAAGTCACTCATCCTACCTATAGCATCTGCCCTCATTCCAACTCCAACCTGCCAGTTGTTATCCAAATATTATCTATTCAGATATTTTGTTTAATAACCCAAAGCTAGATCAGATTTACCTTTTCCACGTACTATTTTTGATTATGAGGTTTTTGAATTTCTTATTTTATTAATTTTAAACATTTCATACAATGTATTTTGATCATATTCTTTTCACTCCCCCAACTCTGCCCAGATCCTGTGCAAACCCTTACCCACTTAGCCTCATGCTTGCTTGCTTTGTCTCTCTCTGTCTCTCTGTCTCTGTCTCTCTGTATGTCTGTCTTCTTTCTGTCTGTCTCAAAAAAAATTCTAGAAAGAAAATCAAAACAAACAGAAAATTAACAAGACAAAAAAAGCACACAAAAAAATTGAGTCCATTTTGTGTTGTCCAGCTACTTCAGGTTTACAGCTTGTCCTGAAGAATGGTTGCTACAACACTTGGAATGATTGATTTATCCAGTGTCACTCCAATGAAGAAAACTAACTTTCTCTTTCCCAGAAGGTAAAGATTTGATAAAGACATCCCAGTTGTGTCTGAGGGCTTCAAAGTCTCCTACTCCCTGCTCATTGTCCAGATGTGGGTCTCTGTGTTGTCTTCTCTCCTTCTAGATGAAGTTTCTCTGATGAGGGCACATCAATACATTTATCTATGAATATAGCAAAATGTCATTCTTTTGGGACATTCCTTTAGCAAAATAATTGTAGTAGTGTTCCCCTAGGTTCAGGTTCCATGACCCGTCTAGCCACTTTAACGATGCCTCCTGTGTATTCCGTTTTGTGGAGTGAGCCTTAAACCTAATGAAAAAGTGATTGGTTGCTACCATAATATCGTGCCACAACTACAGCAGTATATCTTGCAGGCAGGTCTCTGTTTTAGGTTGCAAGACTTGCAGTTGGCTGATAGTGATGATTAGTTTTCTACTCTATTACCATTCAAAGTACCTTCCAGCACCATGAGTGCTAGTGGCCTATCTAATGCTTAAAAGCTAACAAACATAAAAGAAAACAGGCAATATTTCTCTGATGGTCCGTGTTATATCACTTAAAATGATTGTGTCTAGCTTCATTCATTTACCTGGCAGGTTTATTTTATTTAATAGCTGAAAAATATTCCATTGTATAATGGCACATTTTCGTTATCCATTGATCAGTTAATAGACATCTGGGACGTTCCCAATTATTGGTTATTATCAACATGCTCTTTGCCCTTTCTTTTTGCTGTAATTTCCTCGAGCAAATGGACACTATCCATCTTTTTGCCATCATTCTCAACCACTGGCACACAAGAGGAACACAACACGTGCACAGGGAGAGGAAGAGAGAAGAAAAGCGTAAAGAAAGAAACATGTGTGTTTTGATGGAGATACTGAACGGAATGTTTAGAAGTTTCTGAATCATGCAATCCCCATCAAAATACCAACCCAATTCTTCAAAGAGTTAGACAGAACAATTTGCAAATTCATCTGGAATAACAAAAAACCCAGGATAGCCAAAGCTATCCTCAACAATAAAAGGACTTCAGGGGGAATCACTATCCCTGAACTCAAGCAGTATTACAGAGCAATAGTGATAAAAACTGCATGGTATTGGTACAGAGACAGACAGATAGACCAGTGGAACAGAATTGAAGACCCAGAAATGAACCCACACACCTATGGTCACTTGATTTTTGACAAAGGAGCCAAAACCATCCAATGGAAAAAAGATAGCATTTTCAGCAAATGGTGCTGGTTCAACTGGAGGGCAACATGTAGAAGAATGCAGATCGATCCATGCTTATCACCCTGTACAAAGCTTAAGTCCAAGTGGATCAAGGACCTCCACATCAAACCAGACACACTCAAACTAATAGAAGAAAAACTAGGGAAGCATCTGGAACACATGGGCACTGGAAAAAATTTCCTGAACAAAACACCAATGGCTTATGCTCTAAAATCAAGAATTGACAGATGGGATCTCATAAAACTGCAAAGCTTCTGTAAGGCAAAGGACACTGTGGTTAGGACAAAACGGCAACCAACAGATTGGGAAAAGATCTTTACAAATCCTACAACAGATAGAGGCCTTATATCCAAAATATACAAAGAACTCAAGAAGTTAGACCACAGGGAGACAAATAACCCTATTTAAAAATGGGGTTCAGAGCTAAACAAAGAATTCACAGCTGAGGAATGCCAAATGGCTGAGAAACACCTAAAGAAATGTTCAACATCTTTAGTCATAAGGGAAATGCAAATCAAAACAACCCTGAGATTTCACCTCACACCAGATCAAAAACTCAGGTGACAACAAATGCTGGCGAGGATGTGGAGAAAGAGGAACACTCCTCCATTGTTGGTGGGATTGCAGACTGGTAAAACCATTCTGGAAATCAGTCTGGAGGTTCCTCAGAAAATTGGACATTGAACTGCCTGAGGATCCAGCTATACCTCTCTTGGGCATATACCCAAAAGATGCCGCAACATATAAAAAAGACACGTGCTCCACTATGTTCATCGCAGCCTTATTTATAATAGCCAGAAAATGGAAAGAACCCAGATGCCCTTCAACAGAGGAATGGATACAGAAAATGTGGTACATCTACACAATGGAATATTACTCAGCTATCAAAAACAATGACTTTATGAAATCCGTAGGCAAATGGTTGGAACTGGAAAATATCATCCTGAGTGAGGTAACCCAATCACAGAAAAACACACATTGTATGCACTCATTGATAAGTGGCTATTAGCCCAAATGCTTGAATTACCCTAGATGCCTAGAACAAATGAAACTCAAGACGGATGATCAAAATGTGAATGCTTCACTCCTTCTTTAAAAGGGAAACAAGAATACCCTTGGCAGGGAATAGAGAGGCAAAGATTAAAACAGACACAGAAGGAACACCCATTCAGAGCCTGCCCCACATGTGGCCCATACATATACAGCCATCCAATTAGACAAGATGGATGAAGCAAAGAAGTGCAGGCCGACAGGAGCTGGATGTAGATCTCTCCTGAGAGACACAGCCAGAATACAGCAAATACAGAGGGGAATGCCAGCAGCAAACCACTGAACTGAGAATAGGACCCCCGTTGAAGGAATCAGAGAAAGAACTGGAAGAGCTTGAAGGGGCTCGAGACCCCATATGTACAACAATGCCAAGCAACCAGAGCTTCCAGGGACTAAGCCACTACCTAAAGACTATACATGGACTGACCCTGGACTCTGACCTCATAGGTAGCAATGAATATCCTAGTAAGAGCACCAGTGGAAGGGGAAGCCCTGGGTACTGCTAAGACTGAACCCCCAGTGAACTAGATTGTTGGGGGGAGAGCGGCAATGGGGGGGAGGATGGGGAAGGGAACACCCATAAAGAAGGGGAGGGGGAGGGATTAGAGGGATGTTTGCCCAGAAACCGGGAAAGGGAATAACACTCGAAATGTATATAAGAAATATTCAAGTTAATAAAAAAAAAGTTTCTGAATCGCTTGTAAAATAACTTAATCTATAGATTTTTGCATTGCAATAAGCAGAATAAGTGATAATTTCCAACTTAAACACTAAACTATTGTGATTATACACACGCACGTGCACACACGCACACACACACACACATATGAATTCATATTCATTTACAAAGGTAAGGGCTTTCCAGAATAATGCTTCCATAAGACAAAATAGTCTTTCTGATAGTACATTAGAATTCAGCATTATGCAAAAGTCTCTTAGAATTGAAATGACTTTTAGCCCTGGACCTGATATCACACATTTAGTTAATCATGCATCACACTTCAGGTGAGCTAATCCAAAATGAAATTGAATAATTTAATGAAGTAACTCACTCTGTTATGGGTTTCTATTCCTAATGTAGGTATTTGAATTGCATTACAGGTGCTGACCTACAGGTGCTATTAGTTTAATGGACTGATTGGGTTTAGTAGTAGAGAAATTGTCTTGTCCTGAAATCCTAGGCCCAATCAGTAGTATCACAATAAATAAATTTATTAATGTGTTCACTTTTAAAAAAGATTTTTATACATGTGGAACGATGTAACACATTCAATTATGGATGTGAGATAATGGACCTACCCATTATGCAGGCATAGACTTTTACATTCATTATCTCTTAGGCAGTTGTACATTTTGAAACTTTCCCAGCTCATAATACCTCAGTGACACACTCCAGCACAGACCCACAGGGGCGTTTACTCGCTCACATACAAATCAACAAGAATAACGTTCATTTTCATTGAAACTATTTGTAATCAATATAGCACTTATGGAAATGAAGAAGTTATAAGTCCTGGATTTCATATCCTCCCCATACCATACAACAGTAATTAGAATTCTCCTTAACTTTAGATTACATTTATCACTTTAGATTATTTATTTCACTAAGGTTTGACAAGAAACGCATTTACCTACTCTGAGCACATTTTCAGAATCAGAGTCTTCACTTGGGGTTGCGTATTGATATTTCGTATTCTTGTAATTTTAAAGTAAGTCGGCCTCCATCAGTTGATATTGTGAACTGCTGATGGGTTGTGTCCCACAGGTTGCAGGTTGGCTGCAGGCTGTCCAACAGAATAATCACTGTAACCCACATTTCCTTCATTCTTCACTTTTCACAGCCACTCCTTTTCTGAAGTGAAAGCTAGGCTTAAATTCTACCTGTGACTCTAATGTCTTAATCCCACCCCCTGGTGGCTTTATCAAAGCCTCTTCTCAGAAGCTTAGAAAGGCTTTCTCACACCAGCTGCTCAGATGGTGACACATTCTCTTTATCCTCACACGTCAAAAATATTCCCCTGGGCAGAAACTTAGCTAATAAAATGCCTTTTACTTTAGAAAAGAAAAAAACAAAGGAAGAAAGGAAAAAACTTCAATACTTCAAATCTTTTCACCCAGATCCTGATTTGAATGCTATTTCTTAAGGCAGATGTATTTGATCATAACGTATTAAACTTTGAATGAGAAATGAGTGCAAAGAAAAATCTAAAGCTTTTAAAAATAACCAGAGCTTGAGCAATCAAGGGATTTAGAGGAAAATGGAATGAAAAAAAAATCAGTTCTGAGATATAACATAATTTGGGTCTTCAGAGATGGAGAAAAATCAAGCAAAATGTGGGTAGATGGCTCCAAATCTCTTTATTGACACAGTAAGAGAACAGATTTAACTCTTGGAGCAACAATGACTTGGTCTTTATACTAATATGTCTAACTAACTTCATTACAAGCCTTACTTAAGATAGAAAGTGTACATCCTTCACTTGCTTTAACCTGCATTTAAGTATAAAGTTGTACTAGCAAGACTCCAGAGTGAATGGGTAGCATCCCGTGAGATGGCAGGACATTGCATTCAGAACTGGGGTATACCCATAGGTACAGCTCTTTGGTTAGTATGCCTCAGCATCTGTAAAATTAAAGCGAGACCTGGATTTTTATTTTAAATTTTTAAATTTATTCTTCTCTTATATACTACATCTGGACCACAGCTCCCCCTCTCTCCTCTCCACCTAATACCTCTGCCCCTCTCTCACCTCTCCCCCCAACTATCTCTCTTCAGAAAAGGGTAGGCCTGCCATGGATATCAAGCAAACATGGATCATCAAGTTGCAGTAAGACCAGGTACCTCCCCCCATGTTAAGGCTGGACAAGGCAACCCAGTGAAGTAACCCAATAGCAGGGAACTGGAACCTGGATCTTTTAAGGTTCATCCTTTTGACTAATTCATGTTTTATTCATCAAAGAACTAACTTATTTATGCCTTTTCTTTTGATTCTAAGTGATTTTGTCAGAATGTTGCAATCACCTCATGGACATATACATCATTTATGATTCCACAAAGTCCCTTTAGTACACTTAAGACGCAGTACTCAGGAATCAATGACCTGGCACTTGCTTCAGAGAACATCTTGATGGCTGTTTTAGTAGCAGTATTTTTTTATTTGTAAATAAGGTTTTGCTTCGAATATATTTTCATACCCCAAAGGACTTCGATTCTGTAACTACTTAAGAGTTTCATCCCAATATGAAAGAAGTTCATGAACTGAATTTCCAAGAAATCTTCCCAACACAGAAGTACAGCCTCCATGACTGGAAAATCATAGTAAATTCCCCACAACATTTCTGTCTATTTACTACACAGCCAAGGTGAGAAATTATTTAGTTTAGATGGGTAAGGAATAATTTTTTATTCCTCCTCGCACTCTAAATGGGGGCACCTCAACAGATTACAAACTTCTCTATAGCCTGTTATTTCTTTCTACCTTGAAAATAAAAACAATAAGGCTACCTGACTCACAAGGATATTGTGATATTTGAGAAGATACATTGAAAATACATGAGATATTTATTGCAAAATATCTATGATAAAAAAAAATAGTTTGCTCTCTAAACCACTTAGTCTACCTTACAAGGCTTATTGTTCACTTAAGTCAACTTCTTCACAAAGCCTTCGTTCCACAGATATTCTAGTCTTGAAGTTCCCAAACATATATTTATGAATGCTTTTGTTTATGTTGTAATTAAGAGTGTATCTTCGTTAAAATAGACTATGGAGGGGAGTCCTTAAAAGTAGATAATAGAAGGAAAGATGACCCAGAAATTAAGAGTCCACGCTTCTCAGGATCTGAGTTCAATTCCCAGCACCTCAGTGGATAACTCACAACTGCCTGTCCTGTAACTTCAGTTCCAGAGTATCTGATTTCTTCCCTGACTTCTGCAAGCACCAGCATTCATTTGAGTTCTCTCTCTCTCTCTCTCTCTCTCTCTCTCTCTCTCTCTCTCTCTCCCTCCCTCTCTCTCTCTCTCTCTCTCTCTCTCTCTCTCTCTCTCTCTGTGCAGTATTTTGTCACAACAGAAATATGAATACTAGATTGTCTTAGTTTTAATAGGATACAGATCACTTACTATTCAAATAGTATATGCTTGTAAATTTGTCATCAGAAGGTCAACAATGAACAACTTCCGATTCTTGGGCTTTCATTTGGAAGTTTTATGAGGTTAACTTCAGAAGTGAAGGTAGCCATCATGTACACTAACTCTGAGATCAGAGACCATCAAGTCATTTTTAGTTTAAATAACCACCAAAGAAGAAACATGGCAGCTGAGCCTCTTGAAAGTGTACATTCTGAACATACTCATTTTTTGATCTGAGATACCATAGCACCAATCAAGGCGTGGGTTTCTTCCTGCGGCCTGGGTTCCAAGCTGGGGCAGTCACTAGTTGGCCCTCCTCTCAAATTCTGCTCCATCTTTTACACCTGAACACCATGTAGTTAGGGCAAACTTGGAGACTAAGGTTTGGTGACTGAGTTGGTATCCCAGTCCTTCCACCGGAATTCTCGCCTAGTTACAGAAGATGGTCACATCTGGCTCCATATTTCCCATTGATGCAAGTCTTAGCCTGGGGCCCCCTCACAGATTCCTGCGAGCTCCCATTTTACTAGGTCTCTAGCTCATCCCAGAGATGCCTCTCCACAATCCGGTTGCCTCTCCCAGTACTGTCTCCTTCCATTGCCCCCCCCCACTTCTTCTATTCCTATCTCCCCACCCCCAGCACTGCCCCACCAAGTCCCTTACCACTATCCACCCTGGATGTTTAAACTATTTTCTTTTCTCAGCGAAATTCAAGGGTCCTCCTTTGGACACTTCTTGTTACTTGGCTTCTTTGGTCTGTGTTTTGTAGCATGGTTATTCTGTACTTTATGACTAATATCCACTTATAAGTGAGTATATACCATGTTTGTCTTTCTGGGTGTAGGTTATCTCACTCAGAAAGATCTTTGTTAGTTCTATCCATTTGTGTGCAAATTACATAATAAACTGTTTTTAATAGCTGAATAATACCCATTGTGTAAATATACCACATTTTGTTTATCCATTTTTCAGTTGAGGGATGTTTAGGATGTTTTCACTTTCTGGCTATTACAAATAAAGCTGCTAGGAACATAGTTGAGCTAGTGTCCTTGAGATATGGTGGAACATATTCTGCCACATGTGCAGACAGAAGCTTAGCATAAATGTCATCAGAGAGGCTTCACCCAGCAGCTGATGGAAACTGATGCAGAGACCCACAGCCAAACATTAAGTGGAGCTTGGGGAATCCTCTGGAAGAGTGAGAGGGAAGGTTGAAGGAGCCAAAGGAATCAAGAACAGCACAGGGAAAACCTATAAAATTAACTAGCTTGGGCTATAAGGGCTCATAGAGACTAAACTGCCAGTCAGAGAGCATGCATGGGAGAGATGTAGGCCCTCTGCGACAGTTGTGCAGCTGGGTCTTCATGTGGGAGTCCTCAAGATGGAGCAGAGGTCTGTCCCTGACTATACTGCCTACCTTTGGATCCTAACTGAACTGCCTTCTCTAGTCTCAGAGAAAAAGATGTGCCTAGTCTTACAGCAACTTGCTATGCCAAGCCTGGTTGTTATCTATAGGAGGCCTCCCTTTTTTTTTTGAGGAGATGGGTAAAGGGGGTACATGAGGGAGGGTGAGATGGAGGGACTAGGAGGAGAGGAGGGAGGGGAAGCTATGATGGAGGAACGCAAAGTAAATAAATAACTTCATCAAAAAAAAAACCAAGTGTCCATCAAAAGCTCTGCCTTCTGGGTGAAGAATTCCATGGCAAGCAAGCAAGCAAGCCACTCTTCAGCAGCCACACTAAAGCAATTTCGGCCAGAACGCACCCAGGACTTAGTCTATTTGGTGGGCATTCTGGGTATCACAATAGATGAAAAGCTCTCCTTCCCCCTCCCTTATGCATCTGGTCTGTGGTTCATTTGCACTCTTCAAAGATGAAAACCCACACCTCTAAGTAATTACATCTGCTTGTCTTCTCAGCTAAGTACAGATTCTGGAAGGCCACCTGGGTCTAGTTCATTTCTTCTAAATCCATGCTTAGGCAGGAGTCCTAATGTATAACAATAAAAAAAAAAAAAAGAAGTGCCTTATAGATTCATGCTTGGTAAGTGATTCGTATCTGAAAAACATAGACTTTGTCAGCAATAAATTTTTCCCTAAGTTTTTCATCCTACACATTTCAGGCAGAGCCTTAAAACTGAATAGGTCACTTCTCTGGCCATCACATTACTTGAAAATGATGGCCTCCAACAGGTAGTATTTAATCGAAATGCTTCTTAATAGATTGCATTGGCAATGAAGTCTCCACAGTGATAACTAGACCTGAATGTACGAGACAGCTCAGCAGAACACAAGGGAGTCTTCTGTCAACGGAAACACACCCCATCAATGACCTTCCCAGCCACATTTCCCATTAACCCCAAGTCCCATTAAGCTGTTACATTGTGTAGCCAGCTTTCAAAAAGTTCTCAAAGAGAACTGGGCGGCTGAAGCATACCTCCTCACTGGAGGCCAGAGCTGACTGAACTTCAGATGAAGCTGTTGACATGGCAACAAAAGCACTTACCATTCAAACAGAGATGACAAAGGCAGATGATGGGAAATGGCATTTCACAAATGCAATCCATTCGCGGTGCGGCTGCCTACCATGGTTTTCTCCTACAAAATTACCCCACTCCAGGTTTCTAAACAACTGCATTTATGTTTTGTCGAAAAGAAAATATAAAAATGAAAGAAAAATAAGCAACAAAGTTCTAACTGTGACACGTGCATTCCTTACTCCCATTCTCTGGGTTTGATGAATTCTATCCCCCAAAATGGCTAAATGCTATGAGTACATTTTTCATGGGTTCTCAACAATGGTCATTAGAGTCAAGCTTAGAAAACACTGTTAGAATAAACTATTCCTGTTCCTAGCACAATTAGGAAATAAACCTTTCCTTACGAAGTTATCAAGACACACATTTAAGGAAAACCCACAATGTTGTTCATACTTTTATTTAAAAGTCAAATGCTTATAGGAATAACATTCTAATGAGATTTCAAGAGCAAGAACACAACATTTTACAATGTTGCTTGCATGTATTTTTTCCTTAGGTAAAGGCAAGTATGTGAGTACAGTTGTTGATTTATCCATTAGAAACAGAATGGGAAAAGTAATAGGCAAAAAAGAGACATTAGGTAGATGAGGAAGAAACAAAAAGAGTAATGGGGACCAAATGGAGCTAAATGGTGAGATTGGATGTGTCTTCTAAGAGGTAACAAACTAAAAGATGACTCCAACATTTCCTTACCCTTTGATCTAAACTCTCAACATTGATATGTAGGGTGAATCTTATTCTTACTTTCTAGAAAAGTACCTGCTAGACTTAAGTATAAACGGCTGTTTGAGAAAAAAACATCAGAAAAGAACAACGATTATAGAATAAACCTTGAACATACTTATCAGACTGCAGAAAAGTCAAATGAGGTACAGTCATTAAATGGGATTGCTTTAATCCAAACTTAATATGAGGTGTATTTCCAGGTGACCAGAGTTAGATTATCTCCTTAGTATGAGGCATAGAATAAGCTGCCTCAGTGGTATGTTCTGCCTCTGCCTTTGAACTTGCAGTTTCTCTCTGAGTCCCTCTTATGTTACATTGTTTCTTGGTCAATTCTCATCCATTTCTTCAAAACAAAGATCTTATATCCCTCTGGGAAGCCTTCCTCCATGTGTACCCAAAAGAAATATATACCTCTTAGTTCTCCTATCCACTGGGGTATGAATCAGCTCTTCCTCATACAAGCCTAGTCTTCTCTCACTCTACTTAGGGGTTCCCTGAGGATAGTATCACTGTTTTTTGTTTCTGAGGCCAATCATGGCTGTGAAGAAATGAATTTGATTCTATCAAATCCAAGAAATACCAAAATATTCCATAAATGCCTGGGATTAACACCACCAAAGGTGCAGCTGTGTATGGACCTGTGATCTACCGACCAGGATATGAGCCCTGATGCACCACGGATCCTCCACTTACCTGAGTACCATTACCTCTCCCTGAAAATAGAAGCCACCCTGAATTCCTGGATGCTCTACAATGGCTAGAGACAAAGAATGACTTCTTCAGACAAGGCACAGTTCATGGGTGCAACCTGTGCCACCTCAGCTATCTGGACAGACTCCATTGTTCCCAGCTAGAGGAACTCGCACATGTCATTAGGCCTCATGATGCTCTTCAAGTGATTCATCAGCAAGTATACATTTACACATTCCCTTCAGTAACAATCTGTAGTATTTAACAATTACTTCAAAAATGTTCGTTCTTCCACTACAACAAGATGACTCAATCCTCCATCCCATTTTTTCTCCTAATCCATCTCTCAGCTGCTTGCTTTATCTAATCTAGAGGCATCAACTTCCTCAGGCACTTTGGCTCTCAGAAGCACCAGTGTGACAAGTTCCTTAGCTCTAAGACCCCAGTAAGCACAAGCTTAAAATCCAAATTCCAGAGGCTGCACGCAGTTCAGTTATCCTGCGAGCACCAAGAGCTGAGTTCCATCTCTAACTCATTTAAAAATCCAGCCATGGCTGCAAGTCTCTGCAAACCCAGCCCTCCTACAGTGAGATGGGAAGGGCACAGCAGGAAAGCTCAGGGCCAGGTAGCCTGGAGTATGCAGTGCAGCAAAAACAAGAGAGACCCTTGCTTCATCAAAGGGAAAGGGAAGAACCAATTCTCAAAACTTGTCCTTTGATCTCTACATATACACCATAGTACACATGCGCCCACACTCACTCACATATCTACATGCGCACATGCACATACACACACACACACACACACACACACACACACACAGAGAGAGAGAGAGAGAGAGAGAGATCCATATTCAGTAGAGCCATGCATAGCAATTCCAACTTTTCTCTCAATTTTGTTTGTAAAGTTTGGAATGTTTTAAGCACCCACTCCGTGCAGTAGCGACTCCCTATGGCTGCCATTGTTCTTTGTTTTATTTCCCATTTGGAAGGGAATCAGGCTTCCTTACTTGGCTCTAGATCTGCACATCCAATTTTGCTGTGGAAGTATCCACTAGGCTACCCTCAAATTAAAATTCGAGGGCCTCAAATTGAGCCTCTTAAGGGCCAAATCAGAGATCCAGATACTTCTGCCTCTGGATCTCTACCTCAAAAATGGCACTACTGTGTATTGGCTGATATCCTTACTCAGCATTCACAGTCCCTCCATCCAGTTAAAGCCCCAGTCCTAGAGGGCATTTACAGCGATAAATCCATCCCTTCTTTCCAGATCATTCCCATTGCTCTAGCTTCGATACTAACAATATCCTACCCAGAGCATTGCACTGGGTCTCAAGTGGTTCCACTCTCTAGAGATTATGTAAAATATTTATCTTCCAGTTTATTTAGGTAGGGTGTCCCTGGACAGCCTACTTAGATAAGCACTTCTGGATATTCCTTATCTAAACAATCCTTTGCTTGCTTTCATAGATCTCAGCCCAGCCTCTATTTGTTTCCTTTATAAACATATCATTTGTTATCCTTCTTCTGGGTCCTAGATGGCTTAGGATATGTCCATCTAACTTGATGACATCTCCTTGTAGATAGTAAAGAATACCATACACATCTCCCTAAAATATTTCCCATGTCCCTAGTCAAGAAGCTTAATTAGGCAACTCTAACCTTATCTAATATTCGCATCAGAGATGTTCCTAAAAGGGGGAAGTGGACACCAAGTCTCATCTAGCCAAGACGATATTTGCAGTCGATACCTTCTGGGAAAGGAAAACCCAGTTTTTTTCAGTGAAACATCACTGGATGTGTCAAGTGCATGCCAAGGCAGGCCCCATGCCCAGGAGTAGTTGGCCAACACAAAGTGAACTCCATGGCTTTTTCTGTGCATTTTTGGTCCCAGTTCATTTTGTTTTGATTTGATTTATTTTTTGGTCTTATTGAGGTTTCGTTTGTTTACTCAGGGGTGTGTGTGTGTGTGTGTGTGTGTGTGTGTGTGTGTGTGTGTGTGTATGTGTGTGTTTTAAGAAAAGAAAGAGAGAGCACATAACATTGTATGGGTAGAGGGGGTGGTGAGGATCTAGGAGGACTTGTAGAAGGGGAAAGAATATAATCAAAATATATGGTACGAAAAAAGTTTAAAATTTTTAAAGGGGACATAAGAATGGATCTTATCCCATGTTCTATGCTCATGACAGGGTCAACAATCTCTTCTTATGCTTCTAATAAAAACCATTTGAATAAAGTAAAAAAAAAGAATACCATACACAGCAGTTAATGAGGACAATAAATAAGTGAAAGAATAAATGCTAGAGATCTATCTTATTCTATTCCAGGCACTTAACTAGGCAGCAGGCTACACCAACACATTAGATACAAACAGCTGCTACCATCCCTGATGTATCTATCGATCCTTCCCTCCAGCCTATCGTCACGTTATAGAAGAAATATTCTAATCTACAACACTTTCCCCTTGTCTGGTTTTATTATTTCCAAGTCTCTGGTGGTTTAGACATTTCTATGGAGAAGTCTAAATTCATTGATGTGACTAACTGGAACTTGTACGGTCTAGCTTAGTTTGTCTTGTCAGTCTCATCTGTGGACATTCCTGCACTCTCGTCATGAATCCATGCTCTCCCCTCTTGACCCTTTTGCATGAGCTTTCTCCTTCCTGTTCTTCCTCCCTCCTGCTCTTTCTCCCTCCCGTGGTTCCTCCCTCCTGTTCTTCCTCCATCCCACTTGTTCTAACCTAGGTGCATCTTAAATTAGCTCTGAGCTCCTCTGAGAAGAGTGTCAGAAGCAAACAACTCATACCCTTAGCATCTTCTTCCATAGAAGTCTCTCCTCTTTTTGTAACACTAATTACTCTGACCTAAATATAAAATTAGCATCTGTTAGGGTTTTCTTTTTTCTCTTTACCTGTGTAGACTGAATCTAGTATCTAGTTTTGCAGGCAATAGAAACTCAATAAATGTCAGTTTATGAAACAAAAAGATTCTTCCAAGTTGGAGAAATAAACTCAGTCTGTAAGGCACTTACCAAGAAAGCATAAAGATCTGATTTCAACCCCAGAACCCAATCAAGAAACTGGAACTTGTATGGTCTAGCTTAGTTTGTCTTGTCAGTCTCATCTGTGGACATTCCTGCACTCTCATCATGAATCCATGCTCGTCCCTCTTGGCCCCAGAACCCAAACAAGAAAGCTAGGCATGGTAGGTAACTTCTGTGATCCCAGTATGGAGGAAGTGGAAACGGGCAAATCCCTGAGGCTTTCTAGCCAGCTAATCTTGCTAGTCACAAAGTTCCAAGCCAATGAGAGACACCATCACAAAAAAAAAAAAAAGGTGAGTGGTACCTAATGAACCCAAGATTGGCCTCTGGCTTCACATAACGAGCACATGTGTACTTCCCAACATGTGCATCTGCACACACACGAATATGCACACAAATCATTCTATTATGAATAGAATAATAACTTAATGAATGAGTAGATAAAACAGGTTAAAAGTATGTTCATTCACTTTACAATTTATCTAGAAATTCTAGGAAAAGTGAAGAAAACTCAATTGGAAGTATAGCTACCTACAGAGTACACTGTTTATTACAGATGGAAGCCCTACTGTCTAAAAAGTACAATGTTTAGTACATAAACCGGGGTGTTTTTTGAACTTATTCATTATGTATAACATGTGTTGATGGAAAATAATAATCCCCCTTACCATTGCACCAAATACTAACTAATTCATATAACCAAATAACTAATTCAGTGAAAGGGTAGGTCTTTCACTTTATTTTGTTTTTCTTGTTTTTTTTTTTTTGGTTGTTGTTGTTGTTATTGTTGTTGTTGTTGTTGTTGTTGTTGTTGTTGTTGGAACTGAAAATATGATGCAGGAAAGGGGCAAGAAAAGACATCCAAATCAGAGTGATTTACTGATCTTACTGATCTTTGGGACCTGGAGAATTCCTGGCTCTGGTTTATGAAATTCTCAGATTTCACCCAAATATGAAACACATCCAGGGCACCCAAGGGTTTACTGGGAGCTATTCTACAGGTTGAAGGCCAATGCTGAGCATCTTCAAGGTCATATAAGTTTGGAAAAGCACTCACAAGCTCTTCTTGAAATAAGTCATTGGTTGGTATTAATTCTCTGCCAGCTAAGTGAGTCAAATAAATGTTGATACGCTGCAATGATCTTTTGATGTGGCATCTTACCCAGGCTATGCCACAGCCATTAATGGAGACAAAAGCATGGCTATATCAATGCATTAAAATTACAGTAAAGTCAACATTCTTCAAGTAAGAAAATTAGCTTAGATAATGAGATCATCCTGTTTCTATCAATTTAAAGGTCTTAAACTAAGGTTTCTTGGCTGGAGGAATATCATCACCTACAGGTAGAAACTTTGATGTATTCCTGAGAGTTCTATGGTGTCCTCTTTTGTAAATTCTTGTCTGACTTAGCCAGCCCTGAAACTATGTAGTTATTTCTAATGAACTTGTTAATATGTCTATATCCTAATGACTAAGCCTTGACTGGTATTTATGTTACCTTCTGGATTCTTACAGAATTTTCCATGACTAGGCTAATCACTAAAATATAGAAATTGATTCAGGTAACCCTAGAATGGATAGTTAAAGAAAAGGTTAAAAACAAACAGATTCAGAGAGCTGTAATTCACATGCATGTGCTGTGAGTTCAGAAGAAGAAAAGACACTTGTTCATTAGCTAATGGTTATTTACTGTGTAAGCCGACAACTCAAAGAAAGTTAAATATCTCCACGGATGTTTCTTGAATGGATAAGTGGAGATGTTTGATGAAGGTTTATGGATGCTTAAAAATTCTTAATAGATTCTCCTCTAGCCCCTTGGCACAGCATACTACTCTGCAATTAAACTGAACTCCAATGGTTGTCATATAATAAAATAGATTTATTGTCTCTTGACAAAAATTATTTTATAATGTTTTAAACCAATTAGATAAATGTTTTTCAACTGATCTAATCTGAGAGACCTAAGAGCATGTCATGTATTAAAATATTTAATTTTGCATCTTAAAATACAAATTGTCTGCTTGCCATAGTGTTGGGGGTTTGAATATATATCTAAGATAGCATAGAAGGTAATGAGTTTCCTTGTGCAATTTTCACAAATATTCTTATTCATTCTTCCCTCTCCCCCACTGTCCCATTGCCCTGCTCTCCAGATCACTACTGCTCATGAATAGTCCTCTAATAGGACAGATGTCTTCAGTATTTCCCTGCCCCCTCTCCCACTCTATCATCCCCCTCACCATCATCTTTCCAGTTTCATGACCTGTACATGGCTTCCTTCCAAGAAAGATATAATCGCCAGCGTGAAGAAACAGTGCAAATGAAAAACACTCCTCAACAACACATCAGTGCAGGTTTTATAAAATATGTCCCCTTTTTTTCCTAACATCGAAAATGAGGTTGTCTCTTGAAGTCTCACTAAGAGACACAGGTCACCAAATACTAATGATCAACTGTCAGAACTGTCAACTTTGGCCAATGGAATAGATTTTAAAAAAAAAAAACTCACTGGACCAGAGGCGCACTCAATAGTCACTATTTTCTGAGAGCATTAGAGATACCTGAGTGGTGTAAAATGCTGTGGCAAGTTAAACCAAGAGGTTTCCCATTTCCCTACGTAACTCAGAAAAGTAACACTGATCGAAGTTGAACTGTTGATGGAACTGAAGGCTGGTAGATGACTGCTTCTAAAGAAGTTATAATTACTTCATGTTGAGAAGCTGTTCTTCTGAAAGAGTTCTATCAGAGGGGTAGTGATGGGACCTGCACTCATTTCACTCCCCATGCCTGACTTCCTGCCAGGATAAAAAGAACCCTTTCCTTTCTGCCAGGAATCTCCATTCTCCAAGGCACACATGCCTGCCGGGCACTGCAGGAGCCAGACGTGGGGTTCTCAATGCTGTGCAAGCAACCCCTGCATTTGAGAGACTGCTGCGGAATAAGACTCTTTTATTTTGGAAAAAAATGTCTATTCAGAACCCAGAACACATTCCCTAGCGCTGGGGTAGGAGGTGGGTTCTGCATGTTCGGTGAAAGGAAGTCAGCTTCAACAGCACAGCCATGGGTGGGTGCCTAGGTCTTTTCCGAACTATTTCTTCTCTCTCTCTCCCACCCACCAGCAACTCCCTTCTCTGTTCGCACTACTCCTACAAAAGTGTAGCCACTTCCTAAGTTATAGCAACAAAGAGCAGCACTCCTTCTGCCAGCCCCATCCCAGCCCTCCATTACCCCATGTTACTGCAGTGGGCTCAGCCGAGGAAGAATGAGATGTAGAATTATTATTATTATTATTATTTTCATTATGGTCTTATCCCATCTTTTCATGTGCTTCATGCTGTGTCGAGCAGTTAACATCTATTTCCTAGTTTAATACTCTAGGGTATCATTACTACTCCTATTTCATAGATTTCTTAGAACTGCAGATATGGAATTCAATAAAAGATTTAGAAACGGGAAGTCTAAGACAAGCTTCCTATCCTCTGGCTCCCTAACCCGACCTTCCACTTCTTCCTTATGGTCACACTTTCCTTTTGTCTTCCCAAAAAATCCAACTCAGGCTCTTCCGAGTCACTGAAAAATTACCAAAGATAAGAATCAAGACAACATCTATGGCTTTACAATGAAAAGTAGAGCCGTTTATACTTTTGCCTATCCCTGTCTTTAAGGTTCACAGAGCATTCAGAAAATACAGCAATGCTGATCTTTCTGCTGGAAAATAATGGTAATACTTCTCTCCTTCGGGTTATTTAAAAACACAACCACAATACCATGATTCCATAAGAGTAGCAGGACCTGTAATAGGAACTTGTACCTCAGCCTCTACCATCCCAGTTCTCTGATCAAGTATATCCTAACACTCTGAAAAACTGTTTTGAATCAAAGATCATAAACACACTACAAATCAAATCAGTAAGTTGTATGGAATGATGGGGTAGTTAATAGTTAACGTGAAGGAAATCCTGTTAGATCCCAGCTCATGTTTCAGCTCAAGGTCTCATTTGTAAATTCTCTTCCATGAATAAAATTCACCCTTGCATCACAACTTACCAATCTGTTTTTTATATCTCACCTCCAACTAGCTTCTCATGAATCCTCTGATTATTTTTTGAAACTCTATTTTGTGGAATAAAAGACTTCTCAGATATCTGGAGCCATACTCCCAACCTTTTCTGTGACACTCCATTTCTTTGAAAGTTCAAAAAGGTGACGAAAACCAAAATGGAAGACACTGGCAAATTTTTGTCAACCTTTACCTACTTAATCAAAAACGTCCCAGATATTTGGAGCACCATGGGAGCAAACTAGCTGTGCTCTCTAGGACAAATCATCCCAGGAGAATGCTTTTTCCATCCTCTCTCTGGCTCTTAACCTAAGATTTGGAGCCTGATTTTCTAAAAATAACAAAAAAGTATGTTCGCTGCAGCATGGTGTTGGGAAAGCACAGTGTGCCTAGATGGAAATTATTCTGGCTTGAGTTCTGATTATTTCAACTTCTAGCTTCATAGCCCGTGTGACTAATACGTGATCTGAGTCTCTACTTTTTGTCTATAATGCCAGGAATGATAGTAACTAATTTATGGACTTTCTGTTAAGATGAATAGATATGAAATCACTTTATACACTGTGAAGAAACTGGAGATGCTGGAGAAATTAAACCTACAATAAAGAGTGATTGCTAATCATACAGAAGACCCATTTGTTTCCCAACACCCATGTAGGATCTCTTATGACAGCTTGAAACTCCAGCTCCAGGGCCCTTGGTATCTGCTTCTGGCCTTCACAGGTACCCACACAACAACATACACTCACACAGGCAAACACATGTACATATAAATAAAAATATCTTTAAAAGGAAATCACAAAAGTTGTTTCATTCTTGGATTCTGTTGAAGTTTGTATCATTCACAGTCTTTCAAAGTTTCAATGGTTTAGTCAGCTTATCCTGAGTTCTTGAAACATAAACCATTCTATTCAGAAGCATTGGAACCTATAAAGAGTTAAGATAAAAGTATTTTTAAGTGAAGAACTGAAGATCTCTAGATTGGATGGCTATGCCTAACCAAATCTTTCCATTGACTTCTTTTCTTCTCATCAAATGACAGCAGTATGTATCTGAAATTAATAAGTGTATATTAGACCCCTAAAAATGGCCAGTGGTTACCCCAAGAATAAAATGGAGAAAAATGCCAAAAGGATGGAAGGAATATGAATGTACATTTAGGTTTTATTTTTATTTGCTGGGTAGAGGATATTACTTGCATTAATCACCATTAATCTCCCTATGTTTGTAACTAACACTTCCAATTCAAGAGTGACTTAAAATCATGAAATTACAGCTAGTTACAAAATAGAAGACAGTCCGTGCTAGTTTTATCCCATTGAATGTTTTTCAGTAGAGAGTGTCTGTTCTCAGTAAATAAATGATGAAAAAAGGTTGCAGGCATCAATGTGAAGGCATGTAATAGTGGTAGCCTTCTCAGGGTACCACTGGACAACATTGGGTCACTTTACAAGGTCACTCATTAATGTGCCTATATTACTCAAGTCACCAGAATCCCATGGGATTACAGCCATGAATTCTACTCAACCTTTAACTGTCTGTTGGTCTGAAGATAGTCTGATGACATGAATCATGATAAGATTTAAGGGTTAAAAAAAAAGTCAAAAGTTAAAGTAGAACTGAGTGAGAAAGAAAAAGGTCTCTGGTTGCCAAGAGAAAGGAAAGGGAAAGCCATCAAATGCTGATTAGAATCAATGCTCCCCTATACTAATATCTGCTGCGTGTAAAAGATGAGGCTGACCCTCACTTTTCCAATAATCCTTCATGAGATGTATTCTAAGATTAATTTTATAATGAATAACCTCGTGTAGGTTCATGGTCAGTAAGGGTTTTGATTAGAATTTAATCCCTGTGTCCTTGACAATAAATTCCTTATTATTTCCTTTCCAGCCAAAATGAGTTGTCGTCCTGTGTTTAGAGTTACCGATTTCCTCTGGGAGCATGTTAGAAGCATTTGATGGGGTTACGTCAATCATTTATGTGGTTCTCTATTTCTTCTTGGTTCTTCGTGGAGAGTGGAAGGATAAGAAGTAGGCAAAACTTTTTTTTTAATTCTTGAGAGAAAATGTGCTCCTGTCGCTGACAGTCTCAAGCTATCAGGCCTAAATTATCCGCTCTCCATGTCGCAGGCAGTGTCTTTGAAGAGGTGTAGGACAGTAAGTCTGCTCTGGGGAAGAGGAAGAAGATCGCCCTTCCCTGTCAGATGTACATTTCAGGCCTGGCATCCTCCATACAGCACTGATGCTACTTCCTATTGCTCTGCTCATTACCACAATCATCCTCCCCCTTCACTTTCAGCAGCAGGATGGACTTCCAATAATGAGCAATAGAATTAATCTTTGAATCGTGTCTTAGGGCCAAGCATGCTTCAGCCTACATCCGCCAGCTCTTGTCTTTGAACTTATTCTGTCAGCATTTCTGTCACTGTCCATTTCCTCTTACTGTGGCAAAATACTTGAGGATGGCAATGTATAAAGAAAACAGTTTGTGCACCTCCTGGTTATGTTTTGAGGCTTAAACTCCAAGATAATGCTAGTCTATCTGTATAGACTTTGGTGAGGACCTCTTGTCTATACAACAGTGTGGCTAAATAAACTTTATAGATAAAAAGGAAATGACTCAGTGGCCTTCTTTGTCATATTTGACAAAATGCTTGGATATTAGAAATATTCCAAGCTTTAAGAAACGCTCAACTGCAGAGTCTGAAGGAAAGGCCATCCAGAGACTGCCCCACCTAGGTATCTACCCCATCTGCAGACACCAATCCCAGACACTATCGCTGATGCCAAGGAAGTGCTTGCTGGCAGGAACCTGGTATAGTGGTTCCCTGAGAGGCTTTGCCAGAGCCTAATCAATACACATGAGGATACCCAGATGCTCACAGCCAACTATCAGACTGAATATGGGGATCCCAATGGAGGAGTTAAGGTAAGGACTGAAGGAGCTGAAGGGGTTTGCAATCTCATAGGAAAAGCAACAATATCAACCAACCAGAGCTCCCAAAACTCCCAGGGACTAAACCACCAACCATGGAGGGACCCAGGGTACCAACTGGATATGTAGCAGAGGATTGCCTTATCTGAAATCAATGGGAGGAGAGGCCCTTGGTCCTGTGGAGGCTCAATGACCCAGTATAAGGGAGTGCTAAGGTGGTGAGGTGGGAGTAGGTGGACGTGGGGAGGGGAAGAGGGTAGGAAGGTTGTAGAGGGGAACCTGGGAAGAGGGATAACATTTAAAATGTAAATAAATAAAATAACCAGTAAGAAAAAGAAACACTCAACTGAACCATGGTACCCAGAACTCACTTTTCCCATTACTTCAAACATTAATAATTAGAAATCATTTTAATGCTGAGAATGATGATATCGCTTTGATGTGTTTCCTAACGTATGTCTTCTGCATGGTCATTCATTCACTAACAAAATATTACATAACACTGTGAGGCCCAATTCCTTGTCATAAGTTAAAGCACATGGGCCTTACAGAGTGAGTGGCCTTGTCCTCATAGGCTCTGAGGTATTGCGTGTTCTTCATAGACAGACTCTCCAAAGGCTGAAACCAGGCTCCTACAGCTCCCATAGCTCTTACAGCTCCCACCCGCTTTTGTTCTCTGCATCTGCCACAGATCAACGAAGACCAGAGGCCAATGTGCTTTCCCTGTTTGTAATAGCGAGAATTCCCAGTGCATTCTAAGTTGTTTCAAAGTTTGATTTATTCATTTCTTAATCGGACTTCCATTTTAAAACTATCTTTTAGCTGGCCATGATGTAGCACGCTTTTAATCCCAGCACTCAGAAGGCAGATGCAGGCAGGCCTCTGTGAGTTCAAGGGCAGCTCGGTCTGCAGCCCAGTCCACATAGAGTTACAGGTCAGCAAGGAGACCCTGTCTCAAAAACTAAACTATTCAAGCTAAAAGACCACTATGTTTTTGCTTTCTACTTATCAAACTCTCAAAGTAAACATTTAAATCAAATCTGAATTCTTTCTTTTTCTTTCTTTTTTCTCACTGAGCTGCGCAGGCTGGCGTTGATCTCCCTATCCTCCTTCAGACATTTGAGTATTGAGGTTGAAAGCCTATACCACCATGCCTAATGGAATTTATTATGAATATAATACTGTCAACTGGGACAGTACATATTCTAGTACCAGACTCATCTGTACAGAAAACGACCTGTTTGATGGAACCACACAAAGTTATGCAACATGTAGACAGAAAGCTGTGTGCCCTCCAAATGACTTTATGGCTACAGTATGTGGTATTTTTCCCAATGAGAACATGTGTATAAGGAAAATTGAATGTCTATATTTTTTCTATGGTAACATGTACTTTCTTTGCTAGGCCCAAGAGCTCAGGAAATTAAGGTAAATTGTTAAAAAAGACTTTATCAATTAAAAACCCTCTGTGCTAGAGCCCTGCTGTCGTTTTTACTGACGCCCTGTAAACAGAAACATTATATATCTGCATAGCTCACATCAGAAAGCAGCTGCTGAAATAAGGGTCTTGTGAAGCTCCTGCAGTCACCTTATAAATTAACACATGCAGAACGCCAGAGAGGAGGCTATCAGCTCACAGTATCTATTAACGCTTCTTTGAAAGCTGTAGGTGTGTACAATTAGCACTCAATACGAACATTATTCTCAAAAATAACATAAAATCTACATGTGTTGAAGAATACGAGAATTCATTCTGACTAAAAGTTTGATATAAATAGGGATTGAAAGAGAAATACTTCCTTCCGGTCTGAAGGAATTCGTTTCTGTCTACGCATCCAAAGTTTTGACATAGGATGATCAATATTCTAGCACCTGCAGTGTAAAGAATTCATATGAAAAGATAAATTTTTATAAGCTTTAAGATGTATTTCTTTCTTGCCTATGGAACTCAGATTCAGAATTCCAGAAAAAGGAGAAAAAAGTCCTTCGATATGGGAGTTAAATAAAGCCTATTCTGGGCTGTAACTGTGAGGTCAGATGATATTTGGAGGAGTGCACGTGTCCTCAATCCACTGACTTGCACAGACGGCAAACATGGAGATAGCTGTCTGTCCTCCAAAGAACTGAGCACTCCCATTTCATTATAAATTTGCCCCTGGGACCTGGCCACCTTCTAAATGAATGTGTTTCCCGCAGCTTCCTGAACCTAGGTGTGCCTTTTGACTAAGTTCTAGTCAATGGGATCTAAGACAGAGGTGTGTGCCGCTCTGCAAGCAATTCCTCTGTCTGCTGGTTGGAAGCTGAGGGGCTCAACCACGTGATGACAGAGCGACAAGCTTAAAAGGACTGGAATGCCCACAGAGACTTCCACATGAATGCCAGAAGTCCAGGGTCTCACAGTTACATGACAAAGACACACACTTATTTGTATTAAACTGCTGAAGTCCATGAATTCACTTTTACAGTAGCTCTGTGTTATCTTAATAAGCACAATTCTGTAAAATGGAATTGCAGTGAAAAATCTTCTAAATGATCCTTAAAATAAATGTACGTGTACCAATCCAGTACCTACCTACAGCCCTAAACTTGAGCATTTCCCCATCTTAAAAGAGGGGGGGAAATCAGGGCCACAGAAGAAAGGATTTGTCTGGAGATCCACAACTAACCAATAGGGCAGATTGAAAGACAAACCAGGCCCTTTAATTATTTCAGAAAAGAAAAGAAGGTTGAGTATCAGAAGCTAGCCAGGGTCAACGCGGTACAGAGTCATTCTGCAAGCACTTAAAATTCACATTTCGTCAAGAACTAAACGTAATGTTTTAATGCATTTAACAGAATGAGGCCTGCTCCCTGCACAAGCTGTGCTAGGTGGTTTACTTCTTATCCCCTGTAATCTGACGAGAAACCCTGTGTGGCAGGTATTAGAAGATTTGCTTCTGCTGACGGGAGAGCTGAAACTTCACGGAAATAAAGGTCAGAGAAGTTAAGGATACCACTGCTAGCAAGAGTCTGTATGTCCCCAAGTCACTCTGGCTTCAAACTTCCTCAATCTTATCCCGATCGGCTCCTGATGCATCAGTTAGCACCCGGAAAAGCTGTGGCTGCTTGAAATGAGCATGTTCTTTAAAGCACAGCCTAGCCGTAGATTTTATCTTGTGTGTATGGAACGGAGAACATATGTGCAGGTTTGCGAATGAGATGTGTGGTACAAAGGTATACTCAGATATCAATACCTATCTATGTGCATGTTCACGTAGGTGTGTGCTCTCTAAACATCAAAGTCCAGCTGGTTTGATTCATGCAAGCTCCGAAGCATCAGCGATACAGGTCCTTCATTAGCTACAACTTGGTTAGATGTGTTTTAGCATTGGCTTCCAAAGGCTACCTACAAAGTCTCTGAAACAGGGATGTTCACCAGGCAACTTCTCACGTGCATATTTACTGAGCTTTGGAAAATCATGTGTTTTTTTTAAAGTGTGTGTGTGTGTGTGTGTGTGTGCGCGCACACACACACAGGCCAACAGATCTCCAGGACCTGGAGTACTAGGTGGCTGTGAGCTGCAGGGAACTAAACCTTAGCAAGAGCAGTGAGTGCTCTCTAAACAATGAAGCCCCCAAATCATAGAATTCTAAGCTTAGGTTTTACCATTTGTAAACTGTGTATAAGACTCCCTGTTTTGGCTGTAGTATTACAAATAAATACTAGAGAAGCAGATGTGCTCTGAGCCTTTGTGTCTTCTCTGAGTTAAAATTTTAAAGCTGTAATACACACTATGATGCTACTTGAATATGTAGCCTTCGAGAGACAGTTTCAGGACATGACATTACTCCTTCCCAGGGATGGAGCCTTATGAACAGGATTGGGATCTCTATAAGAGACACTGTGTAAAGTCACAAGATGGTGGACAACAATCCAAGAAAAGAACACTTGCAAGGCTCCATATTGGCCCAAATCTCAATCTTGGACTTACCCTACTCAGAACTGTGAGTATTAAGTGTCTGTTCAAACCATGCAGTTGACAGGGTGGAAGACAGTTTAGGGGATATGGCTATTATAGCTTTTAGTTTAGTTGTGTGGCTCTCCTGAGTGTGAGAATCACTTGTCCAACTTTGATGTAATGGTTTCTGCTTTATCTTATATCTTACATTGTAGTGTTTTGATTTTCTTTCTTGGAAGCCCACTCTTTTCTACTGAGAGACAGAAAAGGAATTTAACTGGAGCAGGGAGGTGAGGTGGAACTAGGAGGGGTAGAGGGTAGGAGACCTATAATTAGGATACATTGTCTGAGCAAAGAATCTATTTTCAAGTAAAGGGGTTAAAAAGGAGCATTTGCTGTGAAAGCATGGGAAATAGATTCAAATCCCCACATTAAAAAAAAAATCAGACATGGTCCCATGGTCCCATGTGTCTGCAAACTCAGTATTGAGAAGTAGAGACAGATTCTGGGAGCTCACTGGCCAACAGCTCAGTCCAAGTGGAGAGTTTCCACTTGAGTGACTTTTCTCAAAGAATAAGGCAATGACTGAAAGTAAAGGGTGTCCCAGTGTCCTCCTCTAATTCGTAGATGCATGCACATGCACATGTGTACACATGTACACACACACACACACACACACACACACACAAATAAATAAACCATCTGATTTATGATACCTCCTAGCATGCCTAGCTGACCTCACAGAGCCTTTGAAAAGTTCTAGCATCTGGTAATTTGCATTGTAGCTATACAATAAGATGTAGAGTATTTCACTGAATGAGAAGCAATAAGAACCAAAAATATCAAACAAAACAGGATCTGCAGCCCTAAAGGGTTTTATATTAGCACCTGTAATGTATGCTACAAATGTAAAGTTCACTGCTTTTTGAAATGTACTCACTAGATAGTCTCCTGGACAGGATTTACAACGAAAACCCACAGTCACATAAGCATGGAGATGCAGGACTGTGACAGACATGAAAGGCACCACTGAGATCTGTTGTAAAAACATGGATCTACAACCGACCGTGTTTCTACCAAAACATTTCCCAGGAGTTCCTAACAGCCAGTGAATGAGCACTGCCAGGGAAAAATGGCTTCGGTGGCTGTAACGAAATATCTCCCATAAATTATAGCTTCTTACTATGGATTCCAACCCCCCCACAAAAGGCTCAGATTACTAAATGTAAGGTTCGCAAAAAAAAAAAATTAGCAACAGTAAAAAACTTCTGAACACATAGCCACTAGAAATGTATTCAGGCACAAACACAGAAAGAACGGAAGGTGTTCCCACAGTACTTACCTGTGACGCTAGAGTCAGATGACTTCGCTGAACCTTAGTCCCTAACACATAGCAGGTACGCTTTGCAACACCTATGAATGCCGTCTGAAATACTTTGCCTAATTTGTCAAGAGTATTGTACACTGGTTTTGGAGAGGTGGCTCTTCCAGAGGACCTAGGTTCAATTCCCAGCATCCACATAGAAGCTCACATGGGATTTGACACCCTACTCTGGCTTCATGGACATTGCACACATGAGATACACAGATATGCACTTTGGTGCATGCAAAAAAATAAAGACTACAATATGTTATGAATTGCAGAGTTCTTGTGCGTTTAGTTTTCTTTTATAGAAACATAACAGTATAGTTACAGAGGACATTTAATAATGTCTGTGAACAATTTCTTAGCTTGTGGGTTTCAGTTTGGTAGGTATATCTTTGGATACACTGTGCTACAGTGTTTGATTTTTAAAAAACTGATTTTTTGAGGGTGTTTCATTAAAATTCATTCAATAATTTTAGCTTTGTATTATTACATAATATCCAATAATTTTGAAGCGCCCCTATGTTTATACTTCTGTCATTTTGTACTACGTGTGTTTATGATGTGGTGTTTAAAAGCAAAATGCTGACAAATTCTGAAAAAGTATTGAAGATGCTCTGTGTCCTGTTCTTTCAAACATGTAGTTTTGATTTCATTGTTTTTTCTGGAAAAAAAAAAAAACAAGCAAACGGACTCATCTCATTAAAGGGGGTATTTGTTTTCATCTTTAGGATACACAAGAAATCAACATACATATTTCAACAGATTTTTTATAGTACATTTTTCTATAACTCATTATCAGTAACTGATTCGCATACACACTTTATACAGCTATTTATCAGGGGCTACACAAAAAATTATCAGGTGAAAAGTAGTTGCTAGTGGCAAGAAATTTTCAAAACGTAGTATAAACAATCTAATGTGTGGATACCTTTTCTTCTATGGATCATAATTTGAGAGTTGATGTCCACAATTGACTGAATTCAATGCTGAGGACCTAAGGCAAGGTTCAAACACTTTATCAGAGAGTGTGGCAAAGAAGAACTCTGGCCTCATGGTGGCCAGGAGGCAGAGAAATGGGCATCTGGGAACACACATATGCCATTTACACTTCCTCTAACAAGACTCCATCTTCTAGTATGTAGCACTTCCTGGTTATGACATCTAACTAAGAATCCACCAGTAGAAGACAATTTACAAGGTCAGGATCCAGTCACCTTTTAAAACTCCATCAGCTGACAGCCAAGTCTTCAGAAGATGATTTTGAGAGGATGCCTCATATTCAACCATTGCACCCACCGCCTCCTCCAAATTTCCGTCGTCTTTTACGTATGCAGAACCTTGAAGTCCAACAGTGGCATCAAGAATATGAGAAGGAAAAGATAGAAAGACGGACTTCTTATATGACTGCCTGACTTCCAAGGGACAAAACTAGACTCACCCTTGGCTGGAGTAAGTCATGCCAAACCCTGCAAAAGGGCTACTGCTGACAACTACAGGTTCAGTGTAGTGATCGAGGAGATACAGAACATATAGGTGCACTGACACTGAGAGAGAGGGTGATAGCAATCTCTAGAATAAGGAGTTGCCTGGTTAATGCTAAGCTGGATGGACATTCTGCAGAGAGATAAGGAGAAACTGGGAGCCATGTTAAGCAGCTGTTTTAGGATAACACAAGAGGAGGAGAAGCTCGGTCCCTCACTAACAGACAAATATTCTCTTTAATGAAGATGGAAGAGGGACAAAGCAGACACCCACATGTGACAGTCACTGAGTTCTGCGGACATCCCAATGATTGACAAAATATTAGGTCATCCCTGGGAAAACATGGGACCCTGAAATAGAGGCGAAGACACATGTATGGACACCTCTGGATGCTGCTGCTGCTGCTGCGAATCCTCTCAGCTTTAAGACTTGTTAAGTTTGAGCTTTAAAATCACTCTTCCCTAGAGCGGCTTGTATTTCCCTTAGACATAAAAAATAGAGAGAGACCTAAGAACATGGTGCAAGCGCTTCTTGTCAAGGGGTAATGAGTCCCAGTACAAATCTGCTAGGAGCATGCAGGGTCTAAGGAGATGGTGAAAGAGGTACGTGAGAGCATCTGCAGGAGTCAGCTAGTGTGCATCGGCAGGAACCTGAGAAGCACCTCTGGGGTTGAATTTTAAGGTTGCTTGATTGACAAGCTCCTAATTTAGGACTAGAAAGAAAGAATTCATTTCTTGAGTATAAAGAATTTAACCCCCTTGACAAGACTGTCAAGGGATGAGAGGAAACTCACTTTCGGAGAACTCTTAGAAGTCTGGGAAAAGCATTAGCCAACACTGAGTGAATTTGACGTGCATGAGTTGACCTGAAAAACGGCAGAGGAAGAAATAAAGAGTCTGAAGAAAGTGCGTAGTAAAGATGGACATACGTACCGTCAGACAACACACTAACCGATGTGTCCCATGGGAAGTCAAGTAACACAGGAACATCAAAATCACATCTGTGAGAGGGACAGGAGCCTCATGGAACTGTTCAGTGGTGACCGTCTAGTGACCAAATCTTAAAAGGAAGATCTTTTCAATATTGGTAAGGACGACAGTGCCCTAAATGACAAGTGTGATCAGAGATTGCCTTCTCTCTAAGAGCCAGGAGACAGAAATTGCTATAACAACCAAACTGCTTGGAGGCCCTAATAAGGAAATTAAATTGGAGAGAATTTTAGAAATATTCCATTTTCATTTTTCTGTGATAAAAAAACAGACAAGGGTGCTTCTTACCATATATAACTGAAAATAATGAAGAATGGGAAAATGTAAATAGGAAAGGGATAGCACGAAAACTAAAAGCCGCGAAACCTTGATCATTTCTCAGATCTCGCAAATTTTTATATTTGAAATATTGGCTAATCCACTAAAAGAAAGGATCCTGCATTTTCCTGATCCTTTTCCAAAGGAACCTTCTACCATATATTCATGTACATATGTGCTGAGAAAGGGGAAAGCTATGGGCTTCAGGGGCTGGGGGAGTCTATTTATGTTGAAATTAAAAAACAAAACCAAGGCATCACTAAGGCTTCTCTGTTAAAGTGAGGTCTGTAATGGCCAGGTTGGAAATGATAAGGCTTAACATGGTCCAGTTTGTGGCTGTACAGCTACTTGATGGTGACTGCTCCAGTGTTTGAAGATGTGACGAGAAATCATATACTTAGCAGCTGGTATTGTCACTACTTTGGGCAATTTAGTTGTAGGAAAGATAAGGAAGACATTCTCAACCAACAGGCTTCCCAATCTGGACAAAGCAATACATCCAAAATGGGTTTGAACATTGGGTTTGAGAAAACAGATTACTGCCGCTATTAATTTTCTAATTATTCGCGGTAGATGTTGCTATCTTGTGTCCAGTGTATGCCCTGAGCTAGCTCTGCTAAAAATCAAGATAGAACTGAGTAACAACTATAGGTTACCCCAGGCTTGACCTTCACCTAATGCGCAAGATTTGGTAGAGTTTTGTTTATTTTTCATATAAAAATGGATTAAGGTGTAACATATACACAGTAACAGTTTTATGCATGCTGTCTGATGAATTTGAACATATGCCAATACACTCAAAAGTATATGTTAAAGATAACTTTGCTTTCCTTTGTTTAATCCCATGTTTCCAAAACATGTTTTCCCCCCAGTGTCTTTTTCTCAGTCGCCTGGGCAGTTTCTCATCCTGTCAACATTGCTCTCCTCAGTGACTCCTCACGCTGGGTAGAGTTACCTTGTCCCCTCAGTCAGACTAGGTCTTGCCTATTAGAGCCTGCCATCTTTGAGTTCTGCCTTCCCACATGAAGTATGTCTTAAATGCACCAGCTGGTGAGAAACCTCTCCTACCTCCAATGGACCACGCCATCTGACCTTCACTTCTTGGTTTTCTACTATAACGTATAGTTCACAATTTTCTATAATAACAAGTGGACGCCGATAGCTGTTACAAAGGCCTGTTAGATGCATATTGTTCAGTAGACATAACAGTTCAGTACAGCACATGAATAAGTTCTAGACATCTGCTATGCCACACAACTCCTGTAGTTAGCATTGGTAGACTATAGCGATTTTCAAAGGCAGAGACTCGATTTATTTAGTTTCTGTGCTTTGCCCTATCTTCCACGAGGTGAACATTCTAGTACAAATGGATTCTTAATGAACTATTTTTAATGACCTATGAGGGACTGTTAGCAAGATCAGGACACAATACTAGCCCTCCGTTCACAAGTATTATCTATAAATGGCACGGTGATTCTTAAACACCCAAGTATATCAGACTCATCCGAGATTAAGACATCAGTGTCTAGATCCCGATGAAGGCCTGGTTCAGTGGTTCACAGTAGATACTAAGGATTTCCCTTTTATAAAAAAGTCCTGGGTCATACTGAAACTGCTATCCAAAGAAAAATGTTGAAATTGACTGAATCACAAGGTGAGCATAATCCCTTCTGCCACCCTTATATTTGTGGCTATATTTATGCAACCTTATAGCACAAGGTGATATTCAAAACCAAAGCCAACTAGCTATCAACCATTTCAAAATCCAATTCCTTGGGAAAGAAACCACTGATTTGCTTTGGTTTCTAAATGTCCCAAAACTAGTCTTACTCTTTCCACCACCCCTTAATGATTATATAATTAATTATCCCAGTCAAATATCCTTGCTCAGGAAAACCCTACACAGAATCAGATGTTAGGAATCTAAGGCCATCTCAGCTAAATCAAGATATATAGTTCCTACCTAGTCCTCTCTCCATGCCTTTTGCCCTTGAATAAAATTCAGTTTTTATCTACCCACCATCTCTTCTATCCCATTGGCTTTATGATTTTGAGAAGCAAACAGACAAACAGATAGTTTTCACTGAAAATTGTTCGTCTCTCTGCAGAACCTATTTGTTTATTATCTTATTATATATTTTTCCCTTTTATTGGGACTCCTCAGAAAATTAAGCAACAAAGCACCAAAATCCAATAAAAACATAATATCAGCTTTATTGGTAGCATAATTTTGTATCTGAGAATTTAGTTTTTTTTCTAAACACAAGCACAAAGAAAACATCTCCTGGAATGAACATGTCTCTGTGCACTACCAGGCCATCAGAGGGGAAGATCTAAGGGTTACAGTAATGCTAAGTGGAAAAACAATTTACAGCTCACCAGTTAATGGAGCCTTCCTCCTCAGTGGTAGTTCTGACCAAGTAAAAAAAGATTTGCACACTTCCCATCTAATGTCTGTGAACTTGCATTTCTCTGGGCCAATGCAAAACTACACATAGGGAAAATGAAAAATGGCTTCATTTGTATCTTTCCATCTTTACTGTCTATTCATATTTTACTCATTATTACAGCTCTATTCACAATAAGGTAATGTGAAAGCAGTGTATTGTTAAAATGTAGAAAATGTTATAAGGATGAACTAGAGGGGAATCAATGTTACAGTAATGGTTAATGTGCTACACATGTGCCTGCAGCTTTCTAATGATGTAGCAGTCTATTGGAGTCTCAGGATGATGGCTCATAACCTGAGACACAGTCAGAGAACAGCCCAGAAACTACACAGCTACTAAGAATCAAAGCCAGCACTTAACCCAAACCACAGGCATAAGGTCCAAGTTCTTGATCTCCATGCTATAATAGTTTGTGGTGATATGCCTACCCTCCAGTAACACAGAGCCAAGGGTAGCCATAATATTTTTTATGACATATAAAATTTAGCCTTATGTTATTCAAATGCTGGTTTCTCTTTCCTCATATTTTTTTTCAATCCAGACATGGCATTGTGATGCTTATAGCAAGAATTTCCTGTCTCAAATTTTTGTAAACAATTCTTACCATTTATTCTTTGCCTTGTTAATAACCCAATGGCTGAGCAGGATAGAAAATAGGGCCAGATAGCTACCATCCGGAAGAAGGAAAGAGGGAGAGAAGCAAAGAGGGAGATTCAGATAAGTGGGGAAGATAGACAAATTAGAGCCACAAAGAAGGAGTCTGGAGAGAGATCACGAAAATACACCTGGACCCCAAAAAGGTAAATCAATAATAATAATATGCAAGTATCATGGGATAGGGATGGGAGACAGCCAGATTAGCATAGGAGGTTTTGAAACCTCTTATGTGTGCTTTGACTAACCAGTGCATAAATTCTTCTGACAGAATTGTGTCTGCAGCTAAGTGTCAAAGAAGTCCTGGAACCTCTTCACTGATGTGCTGGAAATCAAGTAAGAAGTTCAGTAGTGGGACAGTTGGAAAACAAAATAATTGCAAGAAGGTAGAAGCTCTTGCTTTAAAGCTAAAGGTGGAAATTTCAAAAGACAGCCCAGCTGCTGGTTCAACTAGAAACCTAATTAAGGAAATATGAGGTAAAATGATTAGTTGAATTTGAAGTCATGTATTTGGACTCTGAAGATAAATTGGAAAGGAAAATGGCAGGTCAGACTTTGAAGCCATAAGGAAGAAGATGTATTGTCCATAAAGCAGGAAAATAGTGGTAGCTTGTCATTTCACTTGTACATGGTTCCAACTCCACAATGACTCAGGGGTCCAATGGAAACTATATGAATCCAGACAACGAATGTGTGAAAAAAGAAGCCCAGACTGTTAACACTGATGTGAAAATATGCTTAAGCCGTTAGAAATGGAAGCTAAGAAGATTAAAACACAGAATAAAATATCCATATGACAAAATAATCAAAACTGTGGCCAAATTAAGCATCTAACTATTATGTAGAGACTGCATTCACATACACTGTTGGTGAAAAGACGATCTAACATAGTTACGTGAAAGCAATCTTGTGGTGGTTCATGGGATTCGGGAATGTGTATCTTCTGTGACCTAGTAATTGGAACCCGAGAGTCATCTCTTCCAAATCCCAAAGGGGACAGAAATATTCGTGATATCCCCAATTAGAGACTATCCAGATCTCTGCTGTTAGAGAAAGAGAGTTTAAAGTGTAGTAGAAACACGTTGATTTAAAGCAGCATAGACAGGTGAACTGGAATAGATTTTAAAAACAAGGTGTCAAGGGGAAAAGAAAAATATAAAAAGAGCAAAAATACGTATTACAATAACATTAAAACCCCATATATTCAGAGGTTTATATCTTGGGATTTGATCTCCCTTCTATAAATAAAAATGCTATTTAGAAACATCATTGATAATTAGGTGAGTTTTTCAAAGGTACTAAGTTTTAATAGATGTAATCCTTTTTATTACACTTTTTAGTACAGATTATTAAGTTTACATCATCCCCATTAATGGGCCAAAACACAGTTTGACAAGTATTGGCTTCCAAAGAGGTGAGAAAAAAATGCTTTCAGACAGAGAAAGGAAAGCATACGGGAAAAAAGAGAGGACGGGAATGTCTGGCGGTGAGCATCATTTCAGTCATTTAATGAGATCTTGCTTGTTTCACATGTTAGGAACCGCTGAATGCTGTAATCCCTAGATAAGTTGACATCTAAAGAAACAAAGGCTCTGTCCTCGGTCAAAGTGTTAGCTAAGGTGGAAAGGCAGAAGTCTAAGCCAGCTCTGTAGACTTAGTGACCTTCCTCTGTAATCAACATGCCGTTTTCCTTCTATGCCTATCCTATTATTATTCTATAATTATTGCTCTGAAAGATGTTTATGTGAATTTGGAAAACATATGTCTCTATTTTTCAACTTACTGTCATGCAATTTTTGTGACTTATGTTTGTCTCAAAATGTTACAATTAGCATTCATATTCCAAGAAACATGTCAGAGTATTCTATGGGTTTCCCCTTTCAATACAGTAAAAAAAAAATGCTAGCATTTAGAGATCAGTTTGGGGCCCCATAAATCTCCCTTTGTACTGGAAGTTAAGTAGCATTATGTAGGAAGAGTCTGAAAGGTATGTGGATGATTAGTTACTTGATCTGATTTTAGCAAAATTGATAGAACACAATAAATCTACAGTCACTCCCTTTTTCTGGCTTCTTTGTGATAAATAACCCTTTCCTCAACTTGTTTATGAGCTGAGTGTTCCCTTTTCAGGCACAGAGAGAAACAATTTTTCATTTTGTTCAATACAAAAGCTTGTCAACATTAATCTGTTAACGTCCAAAGATTGACTGACAGCAAAGAACAAAAGGTGACATGTTGACTTTAGTTTCAGCAAGAGAGGAAGGAAAGAGAAAATGGATCTAGCTAGAGAGGCAGAGAAATTGAAGAAAAGAGAGGGATGAGAAGAGCAAGAAAGATAACACTAAAACAAAATGCAATTTTAAGAAACAAGTCAGAAAATAAAAAGGAGATTCAATATTTCATCCTCCTTTATAGACTGAAGGCATCAACCTTGGTCCCAATGAGAGGGGCCTAAAAGGACAAGAATGTGACAGTGACCATGAACTCAAATCCACTTTGAGTAATAGAACAAAGATGGTTTTAAAGAAGAGTTTTCCAGTTTAAACTGCAAATAAAAGCAGCAATGGAAGTGAATACAAAGGATCTTCGACAAATATTAGGCTATGGTGTTTGTTTATGGACAAGCCCCCTTGTTTATTCCAGACACTATGCTGAGTACCTAAGAAACAAATCCAAACATGATCTGATCCTAGCTCTAGAAATGTAAGTCTCATTAGCACCATGTCTGTCCATAGATCAGCATAACATACTAGGGCAGTCCTATGGCAGAGAACCCCTGGTATTCTATGCAAGATGACATGGAAAGGAATAGATGTGGCAATGGAAGAGGTTCGGGGGAATAGATCAATGATGAATTTCCTTCTTAAAGGGAAGCCGGTTTAACAAATGTTGGTTTAGCAGGCTCCCTACATAGCAGAAATAGAGCAAATGTAGAGGTGTGTGTGCATGTGCGTGCGGGTGTGTGTGTATGTGTGTGTGTGTGTGTGTGTATGTGTGTGTGTGTGTGTGTGTGTGTGTGTGTGTGTTTAAGAGAGAGAGAAACAGAGAGAGAGGAAGGGAGAGGGGGAGAGAGAGAGAATGGCAGGTCCTCAGACTAGGGCAATCATGATGAAATATGCAGGAACATTATGAGTTCACACATTATGATATCATAAATACAGTGTTGGGAAGCCCGAGCTCCATCCCAAAACTTCAAGCAACCTTACATATTTAAATCATGGAGTAGTATGCCTCATAGATCATTGTAAATAATAAATGACAAGATTGGCAAGATGCATTGCAATTCCCAAGTCAAGAAAATCAGTTAAACTGGAGCAAGAATCTAAATGAAAGGCATGAGCTATAGTAGTGGGGACAGAAAAAAAAACAAAAAAAAAAAAAAAACCAAACAAACAAACAAAAAAAAAAAACCAGAGGACAACGCCAATACAAGTTGAAGATATGAAGATGCCAAACACGGTCACCTGGTGTAAGGGCATATTTAAGGTCTGTGTGTAGCCTTCACCTGAGGCCAGTAGTGTGAACATCACTCCCTATGTCACTGAGCCAGGACACAGAGTATGATTAGGGAGTAATGACAAGAAACAAAAACTGCAAGCAATCAGTGAAGATAGAACGTTCTTTCATAAAAATGTTTTCTATATCTGGTTGAATACATAAATCCAATAACACATAAACATACACAGGCACACGCACACACCCACATGCACATACACACATATGTGCGTATGTGTGGGAAAGAGTTGTACACACACACACACACACACATACACACTCATCACTTAGATGTCGTACATGTGCATATATGTATATGAATGACAGGGTCCAGATATGCAAATGCTACATGAGTGGCAGGTATCTTAGACAAAAGGTAAAATTCATATTAGAGCTTTTCAGGTTTACAACAACACTAGAAAATAAATAAAATGTGATCCAGTGCATATTTCAGGGGGTTATGGCCAATTGTGAACCAGTGCACATTGTAAGGGGCCTGTGGCTATTGGTAACAAAGTAAATGAGATGTGGAACTTCTTCCCTACCTCCTCCTTCCCAGAGAAGGAAAGGCATTTACGTGCTTATGTCCAGCATCTAGCATTTCCACAATATGGCATCACACACATCCTGTTAGGATTCTGGGACCTGCAGAAGAAGGGTTCCAGCATTTGAATGCTGTCCCTAAGGCTCTAGCTCTTCCCACTGATCAGCACATTCTCATCTCTTCTCCACCTCTTCACGTGTTTCCTAGTTCCCACCTCATCATCCTCTCGGTTGCATCCTTGTTACTTTACTGGGTCTCCATCACTGAAAAGGCTTTAGCTGCCAAATGGGCTGAGTAAGGACCTCATGGATTTCAGTTGTAGAGATTGCTTTCTTTATTGGCAAAGGTCTTATTTTGTTTCTTTTCTAGTCTACAGTTTGCTTTGCTGTTGCCTTTTCCTATTCCCTGTGATTATTCTTATTATTAGTTTATTATTTAGGAATGGTCTCTTTGTTTCTGTTCCATTATCTCAAGTTCTGAGAGAGAAAATTCTCCAAAATATGTGTTTCCTGGTTCCCCTGAGGTGAGACATTTGCTTATGTGCCCTCTATGCGTTTCTCATGTGCTCATGGGTAGTGAAATGTCTTTCTCTGAGAGTCCTGGGCACCTCACTTGAGTTGCTACATAACCACTTTTTGGTTTTTGGTTTTCGGTTTTTCCCTGTGTGCTGGTTCATGGTGTTTATAAAAGAACTTCAGTCTTTCAGCCTAACTGAGGCTTTGCATAGAGCTTCAGTTTCGTTCTTATTTGCTCAGAACCATGGCAGAATCAATTCCTTTGTTGTTTCATTCAACAACTGAGCCATTTTTACACATTTTTAAAGATTTTTTTGAGACTATATGTTTATACGGTGAAATATGATCATGTCTGATTCAACTAACCTCTTATCCCCAAGTCATACCCCTGCTTCCCACTGTTTGACTTTTTTAATAAACCACTAAATCTGGTTAGTGCTGCCCACTTGTGCATGGGTGTAGGGTCACATCGGGCAGAGCATGAGTAATCTCTTCAATAAAGGATGTTGCCCCCTCTTCCAGCAACTATCTACTGACAAAAGCTCCTCAATAAGAGGTGGGTCTCGAACTCACCTACTTCACCTATGCCAGGATTTGGCTGGCTTTGTCTTGCACGAGTAACTACACAGCTGTATTTCTTATGAGGGTTTAGCTTTCCCCTTTCCCCTCCTATTCCCTCCCCTTCCTTGTGTGTGTGTGTGTGTGTGTGTGTGTGTGTGTGTGTGTGTGTGTTTATGGTATGTGTGCACAAGCTTTGAGATATACTCCAGTATATGAATAAAATGCTAATGACTGGAAAGTGTCTTTTCTTTGCCTTAAAAGACTGACAGCCCTTTTCCTAGGTCTCCAAGATGCTTACCAGAAGAAGTCAGATGGAAGAAAAATTCACAGGCAAAGGAGTGAGAGATCTCGTGTGCCCCATTAAGCCGCTATCTGGATAGAAACTGAAGAGGAATTGCTGCTGGACAGACAGTAAAACGGAAAGCTGCAAGGTATCACAGTAGCACAACCCAGGGCTGTGAGAGGCTCACAGATCTAGTGAGAATCCCACAAAAAAAAAAAAAAAAAAAAAAGGACAGGTTATTGAGGAAATTGGAAAAATCAGTCTGATCACACAGGAACCAATTCAAGATCCTTGCGGCTTTCGGAGCTTTAGAATTTTCAGTTACCTGAAATTCCAGTAAGTCCTTATATGTCCAATCGTTGTTTAGACTAAAAAATCCTAACACTGCTGTAGCTTTGTGTTGCTATGTTACTGCTTTTTTTAAGGGAAGACATGGTTTCTCCATTTCGAGTTCTTCTCAGGGTAGCTGGGTACAGCTTACAGTCTCAACAACTGACTATTCAATGTTAAATAATGCAAGAGGGCAGTTAACAAGGACAAAGAACCAGGGAAACCAGGGATGTGGAATGCTGAACATTGTGGACACTTAGACAGACCAACAGGGCATTTTCACTAAGGATTTTTGGACCTGAAATCAGCAGGAGGTGTCACTGAACACAAGCTTCCCTGAGTACACAAAAAGGGCACAGAGGCCTCTGAAAGTGGGACACGGGGAGCACAGTGAGTGCTCTTCCTCAAGGGGGTTGGGAGGAGTAAAGGCCTCCACCCATCTTAGACCATTCCACTCCTGACAAGAGAAAGACTGAAAGACTCTGAGTCAAACCTCATAGGAAGGATCCTAGAACAATTAGCATATCCTGGAGAAAGATAAAACATGTTAGATCAAATTACGTTTGATACAGAATGCAGATTATGAAAAGAAGTAACCAAAATACTTAAATTAAACATTAGTGAGGCTTTCAGACATTCACCATGGTTACCTAGTAGTTGGATAATTTGTTAATGAGGTACTCCTAACTGTAAGAAATACATGAGTGCATTTCAATATTTAGCTTTACTAACATTATCATTTAAAGAATAGCAATAAAGATTTAAGTACTTTATATGTTTACATGAACTATATGATCTACCAAATATGTATTAATTTGATTCTTAGGCATCGCTTGTATGCATACTTTTCAGAAACCTAGTTTCTCGTGAGGAATTAGAACGAGACCCAAACGAACAGAGGTTATTTGGGGCGTAGAGCAGAGATGGTCCTCCACCAGCACGCACTTCTCTTCACCTTTTTAAGCTTGTAGAAATTGAAGATTGTAACAACGTACTTAGCTACCTAGGTACGAGCATGCTCAGACTGACTGATGCCTGAAAATCATGAGAAGGCATGACAGAGGCTATTCCACATCATCTTTTAAAAGGAAAAGCTCTACTGTTTTCCATCTCCTTGCCATAAAGGAAATAGAAATTTCTGGCTTGACAGAAGTCATATATCTGGGTACCACAGATAACTGAGCAGCCTGGTTGTTTTTTTTTTTTTGTTTTTGTTTTTGTTTTTGTTTTGTTTTGTTTTGTTTGCATTGTCTTACCAGGTACAGTCCCCCTGTCAGCTTTGAACCACATGCTATAAGTGAGGGAGAATCAAGCTTCCATTTTATTTAAAGCATGAAGCTTAAAAATTATCTGTCACCTACTGATCCATTATACTAGCTCCCACCTTAAGTAGGTAGGCAACCAAATGATCGTGCTGCCTTTATTCGTTCCTTCAACAATCTCCTATAAGTTTCCCACTAGTCTAAAATGTAGTCTTGCTATCTATCAGGATAGAGCTGATTTACCATGTAGTAGCTAACAATCATTTTGAAAGATTTCAAATATGAGTAGACATTAGAATAAGATCAAGTGTCCTGGATCCCATGTCTCTTGCATGATCTATTTCCTGTGACTGAACCATGGAATGTTGGTGACAAGAAAGCTCTGAGTTTAATGGAGTCAGCTGATGCAATCACGGTACTATACCTGAAAGCAGTGGTTTATGGGCAATTGTATGGAAGATAGTGTTAAATAAAGGACGTGAAGGGAATAATGAACTTATTTCAATGACTAGTTTAAGAACACAAACATAGCTGAAAGCCTGCACTGTATGTACGTACAGAATCTTTTAAAAGCAGAAATGTTTGTCTCATGCTGGTCCATTATAGCAACATATAAAGAAGTAGAGTGTCGTTGTTGTTGTGCTTTAAATCAATAGTTACTATATCCCACACTGGTAAATAACAAGGCTGGTACCCAATTAAGAACTAGAGTCTCTGGGGAAATTTTGACAGTTTTTGATGTGAAATAAGATAACAAAAGGAAGCACGTTTAAAAAGATATCCATGGCTTTGGTGAATAAAATACTGAGATGGGTATCTGATCATAAATCAAAATTGAAGATTTGCCAGGAGCTAAGACTAAGCCATTGTCTCCAATGCTGTAAACAACACCTCTCTGATTCTGAGAGAATTTATTAAAAGAAATTTAAAAATACATTAGTTGGCATATTCAATCATCTCATTACTTGATAACTGCATCTCTTTGTACAAACTGAAGACATACTTGTATAAGTTATGGAAAGGGGGCAATGAAACATCATAAGATTAAACTTAATGATAGAATTCTATCCATAGGCATGTTCAGGGAGAGAATAGTCACGATGTGATTGCCTGGATAAGAGAGCATTTCAGAAATGGGATTGTCAGTGACACCCTGAGAAGAGGAGCAAGAGTGGCTAATTCTCTTACAAGTGCAAAGACATCCTGTATGCTAGTAAAAGAAATCCAGATTTTATTCTATAGACAATAGAGAATCAAAAGTCATTCATGACTTGAACTGATAGGAACAAAAAGAAAGATTTTTAGAAAGATGAATTCAACAGTGGGAAGCAGAATACATTTGAAAGAGAAGGTGCCCCAGAGAAAGAACCCAAAAGCTGATTCGTTCATCTCAGCTGTATGCTGAGAATTTGAGATTTGGGATTCCTATCCCTGCTGTGACTTGTACTAATTAAGAGAAAACTGAATCCATTCTGAGATGATGTGGATGAATGATAATTGTGTGCAGGAGCTTTAGTTTCACAAAGAAAGAACTCTACAAAGTCATGCTACTTTGCCCATTAAACCTTCTCTTTTGAGGTCATTTTATTAATGAAGGAAGGAAGGAAGGAAGGAAGGAAGGAAGGAAGGAAGGAAGGAAGAAGGGAGGGAGGGAGGGAGGGAGGGAGGGAGGGAGGGAGGGAGGGAGGGAGGGAGGGATGAAGCAGTAAGGGAAAAGTACAGAGCTACCCTACCAGATTGAAAACAATACAATGGTTGTTTGGTTGTCAACTAACTATTGAAAATAACTTCACAAAAAATTCTTTTAGAGACTTGTTTTGTTTTAAAAGCAAAATAAAGAATATATCCATAATAATGTATATCCATAAAGAATATCTATCTGTGACTGTGTATTGATACAGTTCTTTCCTTTCTCCAGTTATGAATATAAACTGTATTTCAGTTAAATTAATTGCTTTAGAACAAGAATCATTTTGGGCTTTGTGTATGAGCTATTTATCTATTGTTTGCTGCACGGTTGGGTGGCATAGTTCTCTCTAAAGAAGGTGGTCTTTGGATCTGTACAGATTAAAGAAGTCCTAATGGTGTCTCTGCAAATGCACATCTCATACACAAATAAAAGGATTAACAGAAAATCAGAAACATGCTCTACTTTATCAAAATCCTCCTGATGTCATTTGAATTATAATTGTCTTTTTTGGACAATAGAATACCTTCTATTACTGTCATTAATATTCATAAGTATTCTTGACACTGTCTTGATTAGATTTACAATGGATTTGTGTTCTCTTTTTTTGAAATTTAGTTTTATACAAGTAGTTTATTATGGTTAGTTGATTAAAATTTCCGAGTCTAAAATGTCTGAATAATGGGATCACGTTCAGAGGTTACTTGTGTAAAAGACGGCACATACAGAAATTCTGTCTTCCAGATCAAAGACACAGTCACTCTTTAATGGAAATTGAGTGGATTGGAGTCATGATGAACACAAATAATCGATACTTCTGACTCTTCTAGGCATATAGTCATATTGCAGTTCCCCTTGACAAGCTTGGCATGATCCTGTGACCTGCTTTATTCCATAGAGTATGACTATGGTTGACATTTATTATTTTTGACAGTGGCCCTCGAAATTCTGTCTGCCATCACCTGCAGTGACATTTTAAACAAGCCTCCCCCACTTACATTCTCCCATGAAGCCAATGTATAATCCAAAGTTTATGTAGTTTTCAAGGGCTTACATTAAAATAATTCTTCTGAATGTCTATTACCAAGAATTATCAGGAATGCCTTAATTAATGTGGGTCTTTGTATGGTAAAAAGGAGTGGCTAAAACAAATATATTTTTTCCACGTAATTCTTTTTTTTTAACTTATTTTTTTATTAACTTGAGTATTTCTTATATACATTTCGAGTGTTATTCCCTTTCCCGGTTTCCGGGCAAACATCCCCCTCCTCCCTCCCCTTCTTTATGGGTATTCCCCTCCCCACCCTCCCCCCATTGCTGCCCTCCCCCCAACAGTCTAGTTCACTGGGGGTTCAGTCTTAGCAGGACCCAGGGCTTCCCCTTCCACTGGTGCTCTTACTAGGATATTCATTGCTACCTATGAGGTCAGAGTCCAAGGTCAGTCCATGTATAGTCTTTAGGTAGTGGCTTAGTCCCTGGAAGCTCTGGTTGCTTGGCATTGTTGTACATATGGGGTCTCGAGCCCCTTCAAGCTCTTCCAGTTCTTTCTCTGATTCCTTCAACAGGGGTCCTATTCTCAGTTCAGTGGTTTGCTGCTGGCATTCGCCTCTGTATTTGGTGTATTTTGGCTGTGTCTCTCAGGAGCGATCTACATCCGGCTCCTGTCGGTCTGCACTTCTTTGTTTCATCCATCTTGTCTAATTGGATGTCTGTATATGTATGGACCACATGTGGGGCAGGCTCATAATGGGTGTTACTTCAGTCTCTGTTTTAATCTTTGCCTCTCTCTTCCCTGCCAAGGGTATTCTTGTTCCCCTTTTAGAGAAGGAATGAAGCATTCACATTTTGATCATCTGTCTTGAGTTTCATTTGTTCTAGGCATCTAGGGTAATTCAAGCATTTTTTTTCCTTTTTTTTTTTTTTTTGAGCTGGGGACTGAACCCAGGGCCTTGCACTCCCTAGGCAAGCGCTCTACCACTGAGCTAAATCCCCAACCCACAAATATATTTTTTTAAACTACACATTGTGCATTGACTTAGCAACTAATATGTATGGAAACAACTATTGTAAGTTGAACAGTGGTGAACATCTGGTAAAGTTGTCACCTGTCATAAGTTGATATGCAAATCACATACCCAGTGAACTCCAAACTCTCAGAAAATGGGTTAGAGAAATAACATGTGGCATGTGCCAGAAACTATTTGTTTAGAAACATATATTGGAGTTAAAAATAAAGTGAAAAATAAATAATTCTTACCTGAAAATTCAAAAGATTTTGCAAGCAAATATCAAACTAAAGGCATAGCTCTAATACTAGAAGAAGCTTGCTATTGGATTAAGATATCTTATTGTGAGTTTCAACTAAAGAAAAAGTGTCTACACCAGCCCAACTGGCTAAAGTATCTACAACAGAGCAAAGCTTAGAGATGTGTGGACAAAGTTTTAAAAAGGAAAGCATTTGTCCTAAGAACCACATTTTACAAAGAGCTGAGAGTACAATTCCTATCAGGATGTGTAGATTGGGATCAAATACATAAGACACCAGGAAGACATACTATAACAAACTACCAGGATGGAGTCAGGAGAGTGCCATTGATCAAGGTTTAAACCAACCCCGGAAATGACAGCTATCTGGAAGAGGAAAGTGGACATAAAAAGCCATTTGGGCCTGAAAAGAAGTTGTATCCTCCAGTCCTCTTATTTCACAGGTGTCTACGAAGGAAAACAGAAAAAGAAGAATCTTCCACAGAACAACAAACAGCAAGGAACAAGGGAGCTATTCTAGGAAGGGCAGCAAAGTCTAGGCAAGAAGCAAAGAGCTTTCTCAGCATAGCTCTGTGGGTAGAACGCTCTGATCCATCTGTCATGTGATTTCCATGATTTCTTTTCCAAATAATATTCACTGAAGTTCTCGTATTCCATTTTGGCTAGTGTATACTGGATGATGAGAGGAAGTTAATGAACATGTTAAGTTCTATATCTCTACGTTGAATACACTCAGATAAGCTGAAGGTAGCCAGGAATTATGGTCCGTGAGACTTATTCAGTATTGCACATAAATTCTAAATGTATCGTGAATATAATTGATCACATATGTTTGTCTTTAATACTTTCTTGGACAATGGATATTTTTAAATGTGTATTTTTCATTTGGGTATATAGGAGGTCCTTTAATGAAATGAAACATCCCATGAAATGTGAGTGCTGTGTGGTAGAGATTTACATAAACATTCTAACCAGAACCTTCCTGGTTAGATATATGTTTCCATTATATCCATCTAACAGATCATAGGGTCGCCTCTTGATGAGGACACCATTAAGCAGAGGACTCATAAACATGAGCTGATATATAACATAAGGAATAAATGCACTTCATTTCTAAGCTTTTACAGTATTAGTGTTGCTTGCTGTTATGCTATGTAGCCCATCTGAATGGATAGAATATATATAGGTAACAAGCACTGTGCTTGCCACAAGTCTCAATAAAGACTTGGTTAATGTAAATGAATGCATACAGACGTTTGCATATAAGCAGCAAAGCTCAATCAAAGACAATGAGGTTGAGTAGAATCTCTTAGAATTCAACGCAATACAATTCAGGTAATTCCCACATGGGTAATTGAAAGACAGAAAAAAGATATTTTGTACACAATTGCAAGATTCCTCAGTAAACAGAACAATAGACCATCTCAGAAAGTAATGGATTTCCCACCCAGCAAAAACAAAAATAGAATAAACATGTTTAGAAAATCAGAGAGAGTTTTTGCCCGTGAACGTAAACTTAAGCCAAATGACCTTTACTTTTTTTTTCTGGTTTAAAGACTATGGAATCATAATTAGCTCCCCTCCTGTCTGGTGAAACTGATTTCAAACAAGATTGTTGGGAACTAAGTGCCAAGACTGAACTCAAGATTTATGATAAGCCTGCTCGCCAATTTTATCTTCTGTCAAGTGCTTTTATATGACCAAGGTGACCCATTTTAATGCTGCATTCTTGGCTAAAACGAGCATGTTCCAGGACCTACAGTGCTTCAGGGTTCTCAGTGGGGAGAAGACCTATTTAATTTGACCACTCCAACTGTGATTTACAGGCTCTGTGGCCTGATTATTATCACACTTCCCAAGACACATCCTCTCTTTTTTTTTTTTTAAAGCTGGGTTCCTATTCTTACTGAAAGTGCACAAAACCCATCAAGTTAGACTTATTTAGAATATTAGTGAGTGAAAGAAGCCAGGGCAGACATTGAAATCACCTGGATCAGGAGTCAGACTCAGGAGAGAGAGGTAGAGCAATTAGCATCAATATATGCGATCAGCTGGGACATACGGGTTAAATAAGGATCACATAAGTTCTTCAGAAAGGCACAAAGAACAAAATCATAGTTAAAGGCATGGGAAAGGATCGTGGAGATCATCCCTCTTGGGCCTTTAACAGATAGGAACTAAAATTTAAGGGGGTCACTAAGGGCATGGAGCTGTGCTCCCATTCAGCTTCAGGTAGCTAATCCAAGACCAGCCACTATGACTCTTTCTGTCCCTAGGTAATAATCATATAAACTCTCCGCCTCAGAGAAAGCCTAAGAGGTAGGACAGAAAATAATGCTTGTTTCCCAAAACCCATCCTCCCTATCTTACGTAACAGTTTCTGGTTATGCTCATGGCCACTTAGTAAATGGACCAAGTGTCCAGTGACCCATGGAGATAAAGCTGGCATCTTACCAAACACCTTGTCATTATTATATGACAAACAATTCATCATAGTTATTTGTCCACTTATATACAGACCCTTGGCTGTGTACAGATCAGTAATTGACCTTTTGCCTAGCATGAGCAAGGATTGGGATTTAGCCACCTCTGTAAAAAAAAAAAAGGAAGGATAAACTAAGGAAGAGGATAAGGTGAAAGAAGAGAATAAGGAGAAGGAGTTGTGGGGAAGGATGAGGGAATATTTACATTTCTTCTCTTGTCTTTCCAATGACAAGAACAGTGGAAATTTGGCTAAGTCCGATTGAAACCTGATGATGAGAACACCAGATGGACCAGAAATTAAAAGAAACCAAAATCTTTAGACCTCTTGGAGCAGGCTTCCCTACCAGCCTACAAGTGCTTATTGCCAAGTTCTTAGTTTTAGATTTGGCTATTTACGCATTTATTTATTTGTTTGTCCACTTATTAATTATTTCTTTTACATTGGCTTTGTGAAACAGTTTCAATCTGCAGCCTGAGTTAGCCAAGAGCACATGAAATGCAGAATGACTTCGAACTCACAGTCTTCCTGTCTCAGCTTTTCAAGTGCTGATTTCAGATGTGTGCCTCCATGACTGGCCATCATTTATCTACAGTAGGAATTAAACTCAAACCCAATTAGTAAGTTAAAGCAAGTGACTTTATTGCTAGTTTTATGAGGAAGTGCTGACACACATTTTGTCTAGGATACCTACTTGGTCAATGATCACTCTTCTCTTCAAAGAAAGAGAGTGGAATGATTTGCTTCTTAAATAGTAAATATGATTTGATACACACTGTAAACTACCCAGTCTCAGCTTAGACAGGGAAAAATGTGAATTTCAAGTATTCAATGCAAGGGATGGTCCTATATTTTGGTACCTAAAAGTTTTCTCTTGAGAAAGTCATCTATATAGATAATTCAAAAGCTTAAGACATGTGAAATTCACAAGTATTTTTCTTAACGAACTGCAAAAGGGCAGGCTTTTTTTTTACAACTGCTTGCTCCCCTAACACAAGATGCAAATGAATGATCTTTGAAGTGTATTTCCAATTCAGACAATGTTACATGTACAGCTGTAACCAACTTAGGGGGAACTGAGGGATGAAATTAGCTAATTTCTTGCAATCAAGACAAATTCAAAACGAGGATGAGTTTCACCCACCTGTCATATGGGAATTCTCCTAAGGAAAGTTCTAGACGCTATCTCAGGGAGAAATGCTCAGCAAGGAGACAGAATTCCCAGCATCAAACTTGTTTTCCTTCCTTATTAATAAAATAAATATTTGCGAGTCATGTGCAGTCAAACTTCATGCTTTACAAAAAACAATTTTCAATGCATATCAGAAAACATGTTGTGAATGGGAAGACTCCAATTCAGAAAAGGAAAACTGATAAATATCTCTCACATCATGTCTAAGCAGCTTTCTTTATTTTTAGCAAAACAAGGATTTAATGGGTAAACTGTGATAGTACTTGACATAACCTTCCACAGCACATATGAAATCTTCATTTTGTTTATCTATTCTCTTGGGAATTTTACATATGTATAAATTTGTTGAGCAAAATGATGATCACAACATATTCAGGTCTAAGACAGCTAATTTTTTCCCATTGCTATCTTTTTAATTACCTTTTGTCGTATTTTCTTTTTATTAACTTGTTCTTTTGACGGTGTCATATGCATATGTGTGTATATATATAAACAAAAATATCCATATGTAATATTTTCAGGTTGCTCTCACACTCTTTCTCACCTTCCTCCCTCTCCCATCTACATGCCTCCTTCTTCTATCAATCTCCTTCCCATATTCATATCATTTTGATCTGTGTCCTGACTTTAGGACCATCTGTGAGGCCCTGGCTCTTGAGCCTGGTAGACCAGTAGGAACATTCCCAGAGACAGCAGCTCCTCCTCTTGCACACTGTGTCAGTAAACCTTAGTTCAGCACTAAGGGGCAGTTTCCCATGAACCACACCTCCATGCATGATGGACTGTCCACTGGACTGTCTTAGGCAAGCAAGTCCAGCTGCTGTGAGTTCATGACTACATTGGAGACTGCACTGCCCTCCTTCCTGTCCTCTAGCTCTCATTCTTTCCACCTCCTCTTCCACGATGTTCCCCACATCTTACAGAGGATAGTATAAATGACTTGTTTGAAGCTGGGCCCTCATCCATCACGTCTTCCCATCATTTTATGTAACTATGTGTCTGTGCATTCAGCATCAGTCTCTACAAATGGGAAGTCTACTGTCTAAGATTGAGAGTGTCCTTTCTATAAGGATATAAACATAGACATTTCAAAGGCAGAGCTGTATATTTAGATGAACATACTTACTAATTTTTCTTATGTGGCTTAAGACCTCCTAAGTAGTGGGATTTTACTAAGCTCACCGGACCCAAGCATAGGATCCCTTCTAATGGACTGAGCCCAAATCCTGTCAGAGAGTGGTTAATTATGCTCATAACAATCATGACACTATAGCACGTAGTAGCACATCTTGACTGGCAGGTTCTGATTCCTATAGTTTATTGCTCGGTTAAGATGCTTAATGACCATTCTGTCCCAGCAGCCGGAATAGCATCTTCTAGCGGTTTGAAAGCTAGCCAGAAGGATTTCCAGTTCAATTCCTGCTTGATTCCTCCATACCTTGAAACTAGGGTGAGTGGTGGCTTCAGCAATATGGTCTTATCATGTAGTTAATGGTGGACAAACCAGCAGAAAGCCAAGAGTCTATATTGTTGGGGGTGGAGTTACCAATGGGTCCTACCTGACCAGTGGCTCCCATGGAAGTTCCATACCTGTCCTTGAAGCTTTTAGTATGTTTTCCTTTCAATAATCTCTTTGCTTTTATTAAACCTCAAGAGTTGACTTACTATGTGTTCAAAAGACAGTCTTTTATATCTTTCTTATGGGTTATGTCACTATCGTCCAGATTTCAGTCAACAAAATGCTTATGAAAAGTTATTACATATTGGTTTTTCACTGTCAATTATTCTGTCCAAAACTGTAGTAGCTATGGCTCCTTCTCATCCGATACTAAATTCAGCATTTGGTTTTCAGTACTTTTGGCCAAAGAGAAAATGGCAGAATGATTTTGTTTCAAACTATGCCTTGAGTCAATGGATGATTTTCTAATATTCTCCCACAACTCTTTTTTTTTTTACCAAATTTCTCCTTTTCAAAATTATGAGGCAAAACATACAAAGTGACCGCTACATGCCAAATGCTATACACACAGATTCAGGACAGGAGCGTAACCACAGCAGAGAGAATTTCAGCTCCACACGGCTATGGGTTAAGAATAGCCACCTCTCCTCTACAGTTTCATTTCTCACTTTAAAACCGGAAGCTATTTGGGGATTTTTCCCCCCATAATCTCGAGTATGTTCATATGTTAAGATGATGACATAAGACATATTCTGTTTAGTGAACTGAAGCTACCACACAGGTTTCAATATTCAGTGCCTCAACACACTCCATTTCTCACCGATACTCTTTGGCGAGTTTGTGGGGGTTTTGTTTTGTTTTGGATCCTTTTTTTAAGAGGTGGCAAGTTATGTGTGAACATTTCAAGTTTCTAAGCCTCCCTCGAAGCTCATTCTGTATTCACTGCAATCTCTCGCTGCAGTGCACTTGCTTCCCATGAGCACCACACATCTATTCATGATCCTGACTTGTGTTATTGCAAGTTCTCCTTGGATGGTGGGCAGCCAGAAGCATACCATCCCTATGGCTTACAAGCTCTTCAGCAGATTATTCAGTCCCTAATCCTGAGGGTTTAAAATGTGCTATCCTACTAAGGCTTACTGTAGTTTATATGTAATTTGCTTTCTACCAAAACTCCATGAGTTTTGGTCCTTAATGTAACAGTACCGAGAGTGGATCGGGCCTTCATGAAACATTTGAATCATGCAAAAATGTCTTCGTGAATAAATTACTCTGTCGAGATACACAGGTAAACTCACTAAAGACTAGATTAGTTCTCTCAGAAGATATTATTCTTAATGACAGCAAAATCTCATCAAGAGAGCCTACAACCCTTCTTCATGTATTACACACACACACACACACACACACACACACACACACACACACACATACAAAATCCAAAAGCAAACAAACAAACAAAAAACCAAAGAGCAAGTTCCTTTCTGTTCATCTGCCATATGTGCTATAGCGTGAGGCTCTAGTCAGAAGTTAAACAGGTGCTAAAACAGAACTTGGACACCATTGGCATGCAGGAACAAACTTCCTTTTCTGATTAGATATTTTGTGTTAGCATCAGAAAAAAAATGCAATTTTAACTCTGAGAACGGAAGTGTTTCAGTAATGATGGGTAATGAGCAGAAGTTGAAGAGTTTAAAGTATACTAGAAGAATTCTTTAAAATGAATATTAAGAGCAAACTAAGGGGTTAAAGACACCACAAGAAAATCTACAGAGCCAACTAACCTGGGTCTGTGCGGTCTCACAGAGACTGAACCACCAACCAAAGAGTGTGCAGGAGCTGGACCTAGGCCGCTACACATATGTAGCAGACATGAAGCTTGGTCTTCACGTGAGTTTCCAATAATTGGAGCTGGGGCTGTCTCTGACTCAGTTGCCTTCCTTTGGATCCCCTCCCCTAACTGGACTGCTTAATTGGGCCTCAATGGGGGAGGATGCCTTTTGTCCTGCTGCAACTTGATGTCCCAGGGCAGGGAGTACCCAAGCGGGTCTCTCCCTTTTCTGAGGAAAAGTGGAGAGGGCCATGAGGGGAGCAATGTGTAAGGGTGGTACTGGGAGGAGAGGTCTGTAATGGGATGTAAAAATGAATAAATAAATTAATTAGTGGAAATAAAAGAGAATATGAAGCTGGCCCAATGGCTCAGTGTGTAAAGGTGTTTGCTGCTTGAACCCAAGTTTGATTCCCAGGACTCACAATGAAAGAAGATAACTGAATTTGAAGTTTGTTCTCCCACCTAGACACCTGATCTGCTCCAGCCCCATGAACATCCTCACAATCGTGAAAAAAAATTAAGAGTGGTGCTGATAAAAACTAGGAAAACCAAGAGACTCGGGTATTTTGTGATAGAAAAGAACAAGGTTAAGACAAGGCTCCTGCAGCTAGACTGGGGGTTGTACTTCCAGATTTAATGTCTAGACATAACTGGAATGGTTTATTGTTCATCAGGAGTAAATGTTTTTAACACTCATTTGAAGTGCTTCCGGTCACATATTAGGAGAGCATTGTTTCATAAAATCATCTTAAGCCTATGGTACAGCACTTTGAAAGAACAGTTAGTCTGCGGGCTGGAAATAGTAAATCAGGAGACGCTAATAAAATCCTATGAGGGAAGCAAACTTTAATAAAGTTGAAATGAACAACATTTGGATGCTACATTCCATTTTGACTCAGATGTGGAAAAAAATGAAAATTATCAAAGTTACATAATGTATTTGAGACAGAAACAGAGAAAGCTGTTAGCCTTCCCTCGGATGTGATGGGGAGGAGAGATTTTATGAGCAAGTGCTCTCCACGATGCAAGCCACCTAACATTTACTTTCATGATTACTGTAAGATCTCATTTGCTTCCTGTACCGATTTATCAGTTCTGCTTTAATCTCAAGACATAAAATAGGTGGAGGCTACTTTCCCTTTATTCAATTAACTTAAATAAACCACGGACAGCTTCACCTTCTTGATCAACAAAAGTAAATTAATGTTTATTGAAAATCCTGATGGCCGGGGTTGGGGATTTAGCTCAGTGGTAGAGCGCTTGCCTAGCAATCGCAAGGCCCTGGGTTCGGTCCCCAGCTCCGAAAAATAGAAAAGAAAAAAAAAAGAAAGAAAATCCTGATGGCCAACAAGAGCAGCAACAGAATCTACCAAAGTGCTTACGTTTCTGAGTCCAATGGCCTAGACTATGCACTGCTGGATAAAATGCAGAAAGTAAACACATGAGAGCACAATACTTGAAGCATTGTTTTTGATCTAAAAATGACAGAAAAACATAAGTAGATGCTCATAAGTATTCTCAAAAACTCTTACAAGATCAAAGACTAAATAGGAGGAAAAATGAAGGTCTGAGATCTAAGTGTGGGAATGTTTGTGTCTGTGCATAATTTCCTCGGTGTGCATTATCATGCTCTCTATGGGCAACTGAGTGAGCCAACTCCTTCCCCCAGAGACTCAGCTGGGATTATACATACGGCCGCACCTCTGTAAGAACATCATGCCTTGTGCCATCCAGCACAGCCAAAGCCCTCAGGCATGGGGGACTGACTCAGTCCTTCTATCGTAGTTCTGGAACATACCGTCATGTATTAGTTACACGCCTATGAGAGTTGGTTTTCCTTTCTTTGGTATACTTTATTGCTTCAGTCTGTACATTTGTAATTCTCCAGGGGTGTACAGTCTGTAGTTCATTTCATATATGAAAGATTTACTTCCAACATAAGTCCAAAACTATTACTGTTCACCAGACCTTCTTCAATACATACTTTCACTCCTGTATCACCAATCAACATTTCATTTGATGGGTGGGCCAATGGCTTTGAACTGAATTCCAGGTTTACCCTAACTGACATTTCCCCCAGCAATGCTGGAAGATAGTACAGACGATGGAAGAGCGGCAAGTTAGTTTAGAGTAAGCAGTCCTAATCATGAGTTTGCCTGCACAGACATCTGATAGCTAAATGAGACCTTAGATAAGAAAAGAAAGCATTTTTAATATGTAAAAATGAGGACCAGCCTGGGCTAGCTAATAGCCTCATTTAAGGTGAGAAAATACCTAAGAAAACCTTAGTAAAGTAGACATATTAACACTTGGTATCAGAATTTGTTTGTTCTTTTTTTTTTTTTTTTTTTTTTTTTTTTGGAGCTGGGGACCGAACCCAGGGCCTTGCACTTGCTAGGCAAGCGCTCTACCACTGAGCTAAATCCCCAGCCCCCAGAACTTGCTTGATAACTGTGACAAATATACCCTACTGAGATGAAGTATTAGCAACAAGGAACACTGGTGGTGAGTAGAGTTGGAGCATCTGCATTGCACTCTTGTAGCCTTTTCCCCATTAAATCTGTTCCAAGCAGTAAACTGCGTGAGAGTAACACACAGAAGGGAGAGCTCTGTGGGCCGATTACAGATACAGACTCCATGGTCTTACAAGGAACATTGCAATTCCTTGTTCCATTAGGAACCATGTGAATTTCTTGTGTCTACAATTCTGTTTCAAATACATTTTTTTCAATAAAGGATAAGAGGCAAAAAGTATATTTAATGAGAAAAGTCATAAAATAGTTAAGTACTTGTAGAGACGTCATATAAATATAATTATAAAAACAACAACAACAACAATAATAATAATAATGGAAGCCAGTTTTTTTAAGTATCACTCAGAATAAATCCAACAAATGCTTCAGTGTCCTATCTGACTCAGTGTGTGCAATGGTCAGTGCGTAAAGGTAACTTTTACTCACCTGATGTAATTGTCATCTCTGAGGCGTACTGCCTCTGTCTGCTAACATAGGCCTAGTGCTAGAAGCTTCTAGCCTCCATACAATCTAATCTAGGCCTAGAATGTTTTCAGCCTCTAAGACTGACTGCTGGATAAGCTCACCCATTCTTGATGATTCTGAGCTCTGGTTAGCTGGTTCAACTCAGCTGTTCTGACTCAAATTCCTCTCCAAGCTGACTGACTAAACCTGGCTTCTCTCTCTTAGCCCCTCCTTTTTGCTCTGCTTGACCTCAGACTAACTTTAGCAATCTGTTCTAATCTTCTGGCTCCTTCTCATTCTCTGGCTTGTTCTGCCTATCCTGTGTCTAGCTTGTTCTCTCTTTAACCTGCCTCTGTAAAACTCACCCATAAAACTTCTTTCTTTTTCTCTCTCTCTCTTTACGCAGCTCTCTCTGATTCATCACTTTGTTTACCACTCAATTAAAATTAAGGCTATTTCCTTCTACAAATTAACTTTTCCTTCGTTTTTTGGGATTAAAGGTTTAGGCTGAGGGCCTGTCTGTATTCCAGCAAGAGGGTTGAAAGATGTGTACTACGGGCTGAGGCACACCACAGCACAATCTCAGTGTTCCGCGTGGGATCATGGGGTCTATGTGCATCTTGGTAAATAAACATACACAGAGAATATCCTTATCACGATTTTATCTAGTTCTTTAACTCTCAAAAATAACTTTCAAGATATGAGCAATATTTAATACATTTTAAGCTTCATTTACAAGTAAAGAAGTGGGATTAAAAGCTGTGATAATTTTACAACCTAAAATGTCTAAATAAACCTATGGTTAAGTGACACTGGGAAATGTGACCATTGCATTTTCAATCCCTGAAGTAATCAATACTCTTCTTTCACAGGCAAGGCACTGGGACTTTCTCAGTCCACTTAAGGGACTATTTCATCTGTACATAAAGAAATAAAAATATCTCTATGTGATGTTTCTTTCAAAACAGAAATTGTATAAAAGATCAGAAGAAGACCGTTTGAATTTGAGAGTCTATTCTGAAATGGTAAGTATGTGTATTATATTCTTCATTCTTTTTTTTTCTTTTCTTTTTTTTCAGAGCTGGGGATCGAACCCAGGGCCCTGCGCTTCCTAGGCAAGCGCTCTACCGCTGAGCTAAACCCCCAACCCCTATATTCTTCATTCTTAAAATTTATCATTTTGAAGGAAAACTTACATCAAGCTATGTCAGTAAAATGCTCCTGCTTAAACACATTTTCTTGAAGCTCTATGGTAATATAATAAATGCAGCAAAAGAAACATCCATATTGGTAAATTCAGACTAAATGACATTAGAGAAGGTAGAAAGTGTAATAAGCATCTATTAAACTCACATGATAACCCTAGCCATTGGTACTGATGGCCTATAACAGTGTCATTGCAAAAGTTCTCTTATGATGCTGGCTTTAAGCTCATTAGCATAACAGCTTTAAATACTAAAAATATTAAAAGGTAAATTCAGTTATCATGAAAATGTTGACTACAATTTTAAGCACAAATGCTACTACAGTGAAAACCATGACATCATAAATAAATTTGTCAAGGTCTCCCTTCCTTGAGCAATCTCCTCACCTTGAATTTCTGTCTGTTAAGACTTATTGTGAAGAGCAAAACATTGGAAAGAAACCAACTATCACCTGTGGAAGTAAGTTAGAAAAGGAGAGTGCCTTCCCCTTCTCCCTTGGTCAGATGCGATGTGAATGACTCCACAGAAGGAATCATTCAAAGAGTAACAAGAACCTGAGATGTTGCCATACCACAGTGAGTGGCTTCAAAGCAGACTGTCCCCAAGCCAAGCCTTACAGGACAAGACCTTGGAAGGATGAAAACTATTTGCATTTCATAAGTCCTCCTTTACAAAATGTCAGGCTCAGCAAACACCTTCCTCTCTCTGTAGAAAAGCTTACACATGGAAATGCAAACAATCCTGACTTGATGAGGAGGAGCAGAGCTAATGAACTCCCAGTTATCTGTCAGACGTTGCAAGCTTCATTAGATGGCTTTACAGAAATCAACATCATTTTTTCCCAAATGGATCTAGTGACCAAAATCAGTTCATTGACTTGATAATTTTCAATATTCGTTAGAAAGCATGCCAGCCGGGAACTCTTCTGCACTTCTTTCCTGAAATTCAGCTCTACAATCCCAGCTTCCTTGCACTTTTCAAGCTTGGTTTGCAATCCAAGTAGACAATGACGAGTGAATTTTAATAGCTATTCAACCTGCTATATTTGGTGAGCATGCAAGGAAAAATATGTTTCCTTATTAGAAAAAAGAATCAAACCCAGAAACCTTTTAGATCATGCTCCCTACTTATTATTAGTGTTACCACAAATTCTTCAAGCTGAACCTATATTTGGGGAGAGGGTGAATTGCCTAGGTAATTGCTGGAGACTATTCTCTTGCAAAGAGAAAACGACTACTAGGGAGTATAACGCATAGAATGACTAATCTGGCCAATAAGCATAGTCTACTTTCTGTTGACCAACTACTCCTAGACATAGGCCATTCTCTGGAGTGTAATTGATATACCCAAAGTCATTCCACTGGAGAAAACCAATTTCTCCTCTCCCCGCAGGTCTCACCTGCTAACAGCTTCTTGGTTAGGGGTGGGATTTTGTGTCTCCTTCCCCTTTAGAGTGTTATGATCTTGTCTGTTTTGACCCTAAGAAGGCCCTGTGCAGGCCGTCACAATCCTTGTGAGATCAGATGTGTATCAATCATCAAGTGTCTAGAAGATGCTGTTTTCTTAAGGTCACCCACCACCTCTGGCTCTTAAAGTCTTTCCTCCTCTTCTTCAGCATAGATTATTGAACTTTGAAAGGAGGAGTTTGATAAAGATGTTCCCTGTAGAGTAGAACACTCTCTGTACATTGTCTGGTTGTGGTTCTCTTTGTTAATTAGCAATCATAGCAAAAAGCTTCGCTGATGAGGGCTGAATGATGCTCTGTTCTATGGGTTCAGGAACATGTCATTAGTGGTTTTTATTACTATTGAATCATTGGTGAATTTTTTATGTGAAAATTTTGGTTTGATTTGGTTTGTCATCTTATTGATTTTTTATCTTTGGGTTTTTGTTAGGGTTTTTTGGGATATCATTTTTTGGTTTGGGGGGATTTACTGAGAGAGAACATTAAGTCGAGTGGGTAGGAAGGTCAGCAGGATCTTGGGGGAATTGGAGAAAGGAGAAAAGAATACAATTAAAATATATTGTATAAAACTTTATGATAAATTTTGAATGATTAAACTGTACTCTATAAGACGTGCTTTTGTTCATTGGTTACAACATTGTAAAAAAAATCTCAATTTATTGCTAAGAGATCCCAGATAAAGATAGAAGATGCTGGGTTAGAAAGACAATCAGTCGGAATTCTTTCCTAGTGTGCTCAGGGCTCTGGATTAATGTTGAGCTCTGCACAAGCTGCACAAGGCATAGGGCTATGATTGGGAAGATCAGAAGTCCAAGATCCTTCTCAGATAAACAGTGAAGTTGAGGCAACTCTTGACTAAATGAAAACCCTAAAGCAAGGGAGAAAAGATTGGAGAGCAACAGGGAAAAGGTAGAATGTGGGCATAAATGCAGAAAGGAAGGATGGCTCTACATCTTTATACACATAGAATATGGCAGATGTTATAATTCCAAGTAAAACTCTAGTTATATATATCCAGAAGTGTAGACTTTGTTTGTGTAATCGTCAGCCCTTCCCAGAGACTTTTCATAAAACCCTGAAGTAATCTACCAGAAGGAAAAGCTTACTTGTCCCTTCTCTCTAGAATGGCCAAAGCAATGATGCTTAACTGTTTATCAAAATAGTTTATCCTTAAATATAAGAGTTAAGCCTTGGAGTTGTCAAGGCCAGGGGTTTCCATCAGGAAGAACACTCCTACAAGAACATTCCTCTTTGAGCAAGCTTACCACTGAAACCCGTGTAAACTCCACAATCTCCTCACTCTTTTCAATAAGAGGAAGCACAGCTGTTTCTCTTTCTAAAATCTGCTCCTCACTTTTCCATTAATGACCTAGTGTTCTCTATTGATTCATTAGACAGTGTTTGTCCAAAAATATGAAAAATACAAGGTTGTATACACTAAAAAATTAAGCTCAAATAAGAATAGGGCAAGTACAATGCTGAAAATTAATCCTAGAAATACAGTGAACACCTGTTAACAAACTACTAACCTTGACTCACATGTCACCCATGTGGAAATGCCACACCCTGACCCTGTCCACACCAGGTATCACTGCTCTAAGAATGACCTTAACTATCACATCTGACATTCCAAATTTCTCCCCTCTTATTTATCCTCTCTTCAACCTTTCATCTCTCTAGTCTCTCTCGTTTTCCCATTAGATGTTTCCTTAGCATTGCTTTTCACGTAGGAAACATACACACTCTTTTGAGATTGTTATTCAAAACTATAGCCAGCCAAAGCAATCCACACACTCCTCACTGAAACCAGTAAACACACTAATTTACATAACAGAAGGGAACTAATATAGCAGATAGAAATCAATGCTTCTAATAAGCTAGCCTTAACTTAAGGAGATGGTCCCGTATTATCTAGTTGGGTCCAATGTAAACACAGATGTCATTGACAATAGTAGAAATATCAGCAGGAAGTACCGAGGAGGGGAGGATGTGAGAAAAAAATCCTTTTAATTCCCTTGGCCTTGAAAGACAGAGGGAGACTATAATAAGTAGAGGGATGGGGGCAGACTAGAAATGTCAAAAGACATACTAGCCCCTTAAGTGTAAGCCAGTGATCTACATCAGAATTCTGATACCAAAGCTTAATATTAAGTTCTGTGTTGTCTACATCGTCAAACAATTATAAATATAAGTTTATGTGCATAGAGAAGCCACAGAGTCCATGTGATTATCTAGTGATGGTCTCCAGGCTACACAGTGGATTAAGGAATATAGCTAGTGATAGGACACTAGGTAGGCAAATAGATGACATTACAGGTAGGTTGTAGAAAGGTTGGTGATAGGATAATTGTTTTAATAAAGAGCTGTTTGATAGGAAAAAATAGCCCTTCCAATGAAATGTTCTGCACCAACTAATCATTTAAAAGAAAATCTCACTCTAATCTCACAACATAAAAAAATTAACTTCCAATGGATCACAGCTAATATGAAATAAAAAATCACATAAACTCTTTAAAAAATGCATATGACCTTGGAGCAGAGAGAGCATGAAGCACAAACAAAGTTGGTGGCTCTGCTTTGTCAACGCTAAACACTGTCTTCTAAAACGCTACTCATAGAATCAAAGCTTCAGACACAAGAAAACAGAAAAATCTGCTAAGCATCTTATGAACATAATTTCTGCTCTGAAGGGATCAAGAAGCCCTGCAAGGCTACATGGCAAAGGAATTGACAATGACACGGACACAGCTGTAAACAAGAGCTTTTGCCCGCAAATGTGTTAAAAAGGCGAATAAGCCCATAAGAGGGCTCATACTATTAGTCATTAGGGAAATGCAAATTAAAACCACAAAGCAATGCTGCTGCACACCCACTGGAACAGCTAAAACTGAAAAGACTGACAATCCTATTTTGGTGAAACTGTGAAGGATTTAGAGCTCTCTTACATTGCTGTTAGAATTGCAAGATCTCTTCCAGCCACTCTGGAAACCAGTTAGGTAGTTTGTTATGACGTAACTTCTGAAACTAAAAGTACCTCACATTTATGACAGGTAAGCTTTCCTCTAGATACGTCTTAAAATATAATTAAAGCTACAAGACCCATGAACGTTTATAACAGTACTGTTAAACAGCTAACGTTTATATTGAAGCAATATAAATACCTGTGCATTGGCATTCGTATGCAAATTAGCACATCCATTCCCCTAATCTCTTACTTAGAAACAAAGAGGAAACCAGCAGTGCAATTTTATCTAAAAAAGTGTTTTGATGAATAGGTAAGAGTCTGTGGTGAATACAGAGATTCATGGCAGCTTGGGATGCTTAGAATACATGACAACTGAAGCAATCGTCTCTACATATGATATTGCTGTCACCCCCACTAATGTTTGGTGACCATTATAGAAAGGGAAGAAGAGAAAGGACATGGAAAGAGTCAGAGGACAGTGAGAAGACATAGAAAAGGCCACCGTTAGAACATGCTGCAGCTGTGGTAACCACGATCTTACAGGAGCTGTGTTTGTCTGTAGTTGGACCTCACAAAACTGGGCCTGTCAAAACCCAATGGATCAGGGAAGTGTTAATGAGTCTCAACCTTCTCTGGTTGAGTTATTGCTACTGACAGTTTCTGGGGGAGGGACAGCCACTGTCTTCAGTCGTGTATCAAAATAATGACCTCACAAAACTCCAGTGTGTAGCTCAAAGCCTTTGGCCACACAGACAGGCCTAGTGAAATTCAGTGGGTCACAAAACGGAACAAAAGACATGAATGAAGAAAAGGGGATAACAAGAGTGAAAGTACAGAAAAAGAAAATGAGTTTTGAAAGAATCCACAAGCCCCTCTGTTGAATCATCATTTAAATATTTAATACTAGAAAGGAAATATAATCAATTCAGAGAAAAAGGATAGTCAGGAACATAAAATGATTTTTCTCATGTGCTGTGGCTACTTCAGCTTATTCTTTTCCAAAGAAAGTGAATCAAACAATAAAGTAGTTGTCAGGAAGAGGGAGAAAATGGAGAAAAATGAAGGGATGATTCCAATGCCACTTAAATAAAGCAAACAATCTGACACACAGAATAAACAACCACAGACCTGGTGTCTTGATGTTAATCTTCAAATATAGACTCTTTCTCTCTGTATCATCGAGAAATTACTTTAATTCTCCACGCAGCAACCTGGACTCATATCCTTCATCACATGATTGTGATAGTTAAGTGACCTGATACACAAAATACATGCAGGAGGCCTGGAAGGCTGTTTGCCCTAAATACATCTACATTATCATCAGCAGCATCACTAAAATATAATCACTGCAGACATGGTAAGCATAATTCTAAGAATCATCCTAAAATAATATTCTAGTACAGCCAAGAAGACGTTACTCTTTTGCTTGAGGATGACCATCGCCAAACTTACCTTACTTGGAGAGGATGTCATGTCTAATGATCTAAAGTTATAGACTCCTGTGAGCCTGTAGCCTGGATCCAGGACCACAGACAAAAGCACTGAGCTCATTCAGTAAGTTCTGGGTTCAGCAAGGTGACCGGTGAGACAATGTAGATTGAACAACCCCAATGCATGACTAAGAGTAGATAAAAATGAATCCATAAATACATTGCTATTGATCATAGCTGCATCATACTATCTTAATACATTATAAATTGTAAGACTGTAAAAGTCCTAAAGAGGATCTAGAGCCAAACTTTCCATTTTTGCAGGAAAAAGAAAACCACTGAGTAGCCAAGGTCACACGAGCATTTTATGGCACAGACAGTACTCCGAGACAGTGGTTGTTTTTGTTAAAGCCTTTTGTCAAGTTTTTCCATTATCTGACATTCTTTGGTTATAGAATATTTTGTTAACTTAAAAAAATCCCTTTTAAAATTTTATTTTTGGGGCATTAGTTTATTATTCCATCATGGAGAGTTCCCAAATGTATGATAGCTTGAGTTTTCCTTTTTTTAACTTTCAAAGCTGAAAAGGTGCTATATCCAATAAAAACTGTCGTATCCCAAATGAGGCTTCAAGTCCTAGGATTGGTTTACATCTAATTGAGTTGTTAGTCGATGGGGTATCATGGGAATCCCCAAACAATCCAGGCTGTTGCCAAGCATATAGGTTTCTCTGCATAAACTGACAGCCAAGTCCCATTGCTGAGGACAACACCTACACTACTATTGAATGGAGAAGTCAGCTGGTTCCTACATAGAGCTATTATCCCTATGTTCAGGGTCTTTGGTAGAAAGTGCTCTGCATGCTACCAAAGGAGAACTCAGAAACCCTCTGATCTACAATGGTGTCCTGCCTTCAAGATAGGGCGATCGTAGCACAAAGCTTGTGGGAATAACTAACTAATCTCTGATTCAACTTAAGGCCCACTCCATGAGAAGGAACCCATACCCAACACTGCTTGGGTGACCAAGAACTTGAGACTAAATAGCTTGGGGACCTAGGGTAAAAGTCAAGCACTACTGGTCTGAAAAGGAGAAAAAAAGTAGAAATAATGACTCCTAATGACATCCTGATATATTCACAGATTAGCGTTCAGCCATCTTTAGAGATGATTTCTAGTAATGTTCCTCCTGCAGCAGCAGATGAGAACAAACACAGAGAGCTACAGTAATATGCAGAGAATGAGAGACCTTGAAACACTCAACCCTAAATGGGAGGTCTCCATCAAATCCCTCCTCTCAGGACTCAGGGAACCCTGGGGAAGAGGAGGTAGAAATAGTCTAAGAACCAGAAAGAATGAAGGACACCAAGAAAACAAGGCTCTCTAAATCAACATGATCAAAACTCATGCGAACTCACAGAGACAGAGGCAGCACGCACAGGGCCTGCATGGGTCTGCATCAGGTCCTTTGCCTATATATTATGGCTTTTAGTTTAGTGTTTTCATGGGATTCCTGAGTGTGTCAATGAGTGAATCTCTGTTTCTTATGCCTTCTCTTAGCTCTTTTCCTTGTTTTGTCCTATTCTGACATGTTACTTTTTGTTTTATCTCATTATATTTTATTGTATTATTATCCCTTAGAAGCTTGTTTGAGAAACAAAAGAAAAGTCAATCAATTTGGGAGGGTTGAATTTGGAGGAGCAGAGCAAGGAAAAACATAATCGGGAAACATTACGTGAAATTTTTATTTTTAATGGAAGGAGAAATAAAGGAACTATAATCTGAATTTAGAATTTTGATTTTTCCCCAAGATAACTACATATGTATAATAAACTTCTTATGATATCATAGACATAGCTCTCAGTCAGCCCCATTGAAACCAACATTCCACAGGGCATGGCCATTAAGCTATGGACCTGGGTGTATATGATGGTATGAATGTGAATGGTTCCCATAGGTTAATATATATGAATGCTTGATTCCCAGGTAGTAGCACTGTTTGGAAAATGATTAGAAGATGTGGCCTTTTGAAGGAGGTGAGGTCTTTTGAAAGAGGTATGGACTTTTGAAGGAGACAGGTCAGTGGGGGTGGACTTTGAGGTTTTGAAAATCTAAACCATCCTCCCTCTTCCTCTCCCTCTCCCGCCCTCTCCCCATCTCTCTTTCTAGTGCTTGTATATCAGGTGTAAGCTCTCAGCTTGTGTTCCAACACCATGTCTACCTGTCTATTGCCATGCTCCCTAGCATGACGATTGTGACCCCTACTCCACTCTCTAGAACTGACACCCTCAGTTAAGTGCTTTCTTTTATAAGCTGCCTCGGTGATGGTGTCTCTTTAGAGACATAGAACAGTACTTAAAACAATGTATTTAATTTAGAGATTTTTTTCAGTTCATCATTAGCTTACCAAGACTTGAGTCTTAGTACAGACATGTGCTTAAAGACTTGATCACAATGATAACTGAAGAATTTTACATGGGCGTTGCTATGAAAGAAAGTAGGGTGAATTTTTACAGGGTTGCTCATGGGATGTAAAGACTGGCATCACCTGACATAAAATCTTCAGATTGTCCTTCCCTCTACATTAAGAACATCTGGCTAAGAGTTGGGAGTCAATTAGGTAAGCTTTATGCTAAGCCAAGGGACAGGTGACAGCAGAAGTCATAAAATCCTGAAAATGACTGATGGTATGATGCAAATACTCCTGATACAATGTAAAGTGTGAAGGGAAACAAGGACCATGAACAGGAAGCATATAGATCTTCATTCATGAAATTCTACATATATATAAAATGAAATATCTCCTGCTACGATCTACACTCAGACTTATTTGTCTTTCCCTATATGAAAAGAGGCTTGTTGACACCTATATACAATGCAAACCTGGTGCTCGCTTCGGCAGCACATATACTAAAATTGGAACGATACAATGCAAACCTGGCAGTAGCCAGAATTATTCCATGACAGAGGGAGGTAAGTGAACCCTATAAAGAATGGCTCCTGAGAAGAGGGTGTGCCTTTCAGCATTGTTATGGTGACTAGAAGTCACTGATACCATTTGGACACATCTGCTGGAGTATGGAGCTGAGCCCATTCACTCGGGGTCTATAGGCAACACCCAGGGAAGAACTTATCCAATGAGTGACCCCTATAGACTCATGGCTGGATCTTATAGGTGCATTATTGTCTTCAAAACCTTCTAAGAGACAGAAATAAAAGCCAACACCAGCTTGATAGACCCTCGTGGAAGGCAGCCCAGAAAGGAAGAGATACTGTCTTTCACTTTGGCGGAGTGTGGTACAGTTTTGGCATGTCAAGGAATGAATGTCTCAGTAGCAGTAGTCGCCCGTACACAGAACAGTGTTCTCAGGAATGTGGGTGCTCACACACACACATGGTTCCTAACTCCTTAGTATCAGGAGAACCCAGTGGGGTGTGGGTATACAGATAAGAAGAGAAATGAAAAAGGTACAAGGACAAGTGCTGGCCTCTTCATAAGTGCATATGAGACTCTCAGAAATGCTTATATAAGCTCAGCTCCCTTATTAGCAGACAAGCCAAGCCAGGAAGGTTTAAGGTGTCATTACATCGGCTTTCTGAGCTTTTAACTAATGGTGACAGGATGGATTTACACTGCCGTTATGGTACTATTTCAGACCATCATGCTTCATAACCAGATAGTTTACATACCCCAAGGCTCACGCCTGCCATTCTTATTCAAGATCTCTTAAACTAGAACAGATCACCTGAAAAAATATTAAAGAGTGCCCTTGCTTTTAAAATGATAGACAACAGACTTTTAAAAGTAAATGCTCTGTATTTTTAAAAACAGCAGACATTTCATAGAAGAATAGAGTGGCTATCTGAGCACCGTCTGCCCTGGTACGTATATTAAGAACACCATTTTGAGTAACACTTCAACAATGATGTTTACACCGTTTCCCTCCTAAAAGAAACAGTAATCTTCTTCAAATGCATCTCCTTTAAGGACCTGATTGTCCTGTTTTCAATGGTTTCCTATACCTGCATCACACAGAAGAAGCCAAGGTGACCCTGAATGCATGTGTGTTAATTTTACCCAAACACAGCAATTCCCAGATCCTAAATCACAGTGTGACCTGGCCACCATGCCTCACATTCCTAGAGAATGTCTCACTGTCTCTTCATTTGTTGGTTTGTATTTCTATCTTACCTGCTTCTTAAAACCCACTCTAGTGTCCCAGGCTACTGAATTCATTTGGTGGTGAGGGTGATCTTTATAATGATTACCACAGTCATGGGACAGCAAAAGACAGTCTCCTGGGGCCATGACAATGCTGCTGCTGCTGCTGCTGCTGCTGCTGCTGCTGCTGCTGCTGCTGCTGCTGCTGCTGCTGCTGCTGCTGTTCCCCAGGCCCCAAGAGAAGGGGTCAGCAGTTGAGGTCATTGTATAGGAGGAGCCACATGATTATATTCCATCAAGTATGGGAGAAAGAGGGGGCACCAATATCTGAACCAGTGGTGGAGTGCTGAGGACAGGTACAGCTTCCTCAGGTAGAATCAATAGGGAAAATAGCACATCCTTGGTGCAATATTAAGAAGATAACTAAGTAAGCATGGAATCTGTTAGGTCAAAAACTCTGTGGAAAAAAATAATAAAGGATCTTGGGAACATTTACCCATAGAAGTCCATATCCTCCAGGAAGAGAAAAGAGGGGTTGAACCTATCACAAGACATCTGTAGGAATCACACTGGAACACCATAAAATACCTCTCTGCCTCCACACACATATGCATGAGCTTGCTCGCACATGCACACACACACACACATACACACACACACACACACACACACACACACACACACGTGAGCAAATACACGGTATGACAAGAGATTGTATCACCATAAAGTCTGTGGGACTTCGTGTCCATTTAGACAGCTCTTTAAAATCAGATCTTAACAGATGATCTGTTCCTGTGGCTGCCCTCCACTCACCAATACCAGGGCTCTGTGCTGAGTATCATTTATTCAGGAGTCGGAGAAAGTCAAAACAAAGGACAATTTGCCAAGATGAGGAGACATCCTGGCAAACAACTTCGTGTCACTTTCTAAAATAGTCTAATCAGCTTGTTATCAGCTCTGCTGCTTCGAGTGACTTTCTATTCAGTTCAGGACGGCAGCTCTGAATGGGTGAAGAGACACTAGAGTTCAGCTCTGGGCTTCATGTGCCTCTCACCTTGAGTTAAGAAGCTTAGTATAAAGAAACCATACTTGCCAACTACTTGTGGGTAGGAGGAGATGGAGGGAGGAAGGGAAGGAGGGAGGGAGGGAGGGAAGAAGAGAGAGAGAGAGAGAGAGAGAGAGAGAGAGAGAGAGAGAGAGAGAGAGAGAGAGAGAGAGAGAGAGAATTTACCTTCCAATGAGTGAGAACTCGCCCACGACGCCCAGGCGGCGCATGGCACTCAGTAAGCCCCGCACTGTCATGCCCTCGCAGAAGCAGACCACAACCCTGGCCTTGGGAAGCCGCTCCCGGAGTTTACGCAGGAGCCGGTCAAAGCTCTTCTCGCCAGCATTGCTGTAGATTTTGTCCGAGTGTGCGATGCAGAGGCCTTCCTGGGCAGCCAGTTCTTTGAAAGCATCCATTCCACTCTCGCCGTAATTCCCTGTCCAGAAACAATCGACAGATGTTCAAGACCACAGTGTTAGCCACAGACCTACCGACTGGAATGAGGATTTGTTGGTCTGGGGAATCAGAGGAGGGTGGCATTGCCAAACAATGTATAACTGGAGCTGAGAGGGGCCCCGGGTGGAGTAGAGAGTATTCAGACGACAACATCCAGCTCTATGAAAGCCAACTGAAGTTACACGAGCTAGGCCTCCACAACTGAAGGCCTTTTGTGAAATAAAGGGTTGTTTCACTATGTTGTAGCCATGATTAATAATGTCCGCCCCATATTTTAACCATGTGGGAGAGCTGAGCTCCGTTAGAATATGGAGGTCAGTTGGCTTCATCTGGATTCCAAGTCAAAACACAGACACTCAGATAAGAAGCCCTGCAAAGTTTCCAAACCGGGCGTTCTACCGCCACCTTATCAGCTGAAGTTTCTCCTTTCAGATTTCAACAAGAACACAGAAGGAGCGTTAATAATTAATCCAACTGCTGACTGTGACCTCTATCTTTCTTCATTGACACTCATATCTTCTGTCAGTCTTCCTGATGCAAGTCTTAAGTATTAAAAACAAAGCCAACCCCTGTTTAAGGTCAACAGTTCAAATCACTCCTCATTTACTCTAATGTGTCAATTAAAAAAAAAGTTTTCAGACTATGACCCACCTAAGTTACTAATTCATCCACTGGGCCAACAGGTTTGCTTCCTAATCTTCTATCCCCTCCTTTATTTCTGTATGTTTTAAATAAAGCATTTTTTAGTTTTATTGGAATGTTAAAAGTGTGCATACATTTAATGTTTAAGCTTCATGAATTTGAACATACATAGACCCACCATCTCAAAATTATCTCTCGCCCTTTGTTCTTAGAGTGACCAATCACATACCGTTGTCATAACCCACGGTCTTTAATCAGCAACTTGCCACATTCAGGGTCACCTTCCAGACTAAAGCCCTTTATATTCCTGGCTCTTGAAACACAGAACTCTCCAGCACTCTATTAAAAGTCCACTCCAGGAAGTCCCACACCCGCGGATCCCGGCCCGCAGCAGCTCTCTGCTCCCAGACCCGGTGAGAGAGAGACCCAACCGCCTGGTCAGGTGGGCACTCCTGAGGCTGCAGAGCGGAAGAGACCACCAACTCTGCTCACCCCTGCCCACATCCCTGGCCCAAGAGGAAACTGTATAAGGCCTCTGGGCTCCCGTGGGGGAGGGCCCAGGAGCGGCAGGACACCTGCCTGAGACACCTCCAGAACCTGAAAGAAACAGACCGGATAAACAGTTCTCTGCACCCAAATCCCATGGGAGGGAGAGCTAACTAAACCTTCAGAGAGGCAGACAAGCCTGGGAAACCAGAAGAGACTGCTCCCTGCACACACATCTCGGACGCCAGAGGAAAAAGCCAAAGACCATCTGGAACCCTGGTGCACTGAAGCTCCCGGAAGGGGCGGCACAGGTCTTCCTGGTTGCTGCCGCTGCAGAGAGCCCCTGGGCAGCACCCCACGAGCAAACTTGAGCCTCAGGACCACAGGTAAGACCAAATTTTCTGCTGCAAGAAAGCTGCCTGGTGAACTCAAGACACAGGCCCACAGGAACAGCTGAAGACCTGTAGAGAGGAAAAACTACACGCCCGAAAGCAGAACACTCTGTCCCCATAACTGACTGAAAGAGAGGAAAACAGGTCTACAGCACTCCTGACACACAGGCTTATAGGACAGTCTAGCCACTGTCAGAAATAGCAGAACAAAGTAACACTAGAGATAATCTGATGGCGAGAGGCAAGCGCAGGAACCCAAGCAACAGAAACTAAGACTACATGCCATCATCGGAGCCCAATTCTCCCACCAAAACAAACATGGAATATCCAAACACACCAGAAAAGCAAGATCTAGTTTCAAAATCATATTTGATCATGATGCTGGAGGACTTCAAGAAAGACATGAACACACTTAGGGAAACACAGGAAAACATTAATAAACAAGTAGAAGCCTACAGAGAGGAATCGCAAAAATCCCTGAAAGAATTCCAGGAAAACACAATCAAACAGTTGAAGGAATTAAAAATGGAAATAGAAGCAATCGAGAAAGAACACATGGAAACAACCCTGGATATAGAAAACCAAAAGAAGAGACAAGGAGCTGTAGATACAAGCTTCACCAACAGAATACAAGAGATGGAAGAGAGAATCTCAGGAGCAGAAGATTCCATAGAAATCATTGACTCAACTGTCAAAGATAATGTAAAGCGGAAAAAGCTACTGGTCCAAAACATACAGGAAATCCAGGACTCAATGAGAAGATCAAACCTAAGGATAATAGGTATAGAAGAGAGTGAAGACTCCCAGCTCAAAGGACCAGTAAATATCTTCAACAAAATCATAGAAGAAAACTTCCCTAACCTAAAAAAAGAGATACCCATAGACATACAAGAAGCCTACAGAACTCCAAATAGATTGGACCAGAAAAGAAACACCTCCCGTCACATAATTGTCAAAACACCAAACGCACAAAATAAAGAAAGAATATTAAAAGCAGTAAGGGAAAAAGGTCAAGTAACATATAAAGGGAGACCTATCAGAATCACACCAGACTTCTCGGCAGAAACTATGAAGGCCAGAAGATCCTGGACTGATGTTATACAGACCCTAAGAGAACACAAATGCCAGCCCAGGTTACTGTATCCAGCAAAACTCTCAATTAACATTGATGGAGAAACCAAGATATTCCATGACAAAACCAAATTTACACAATATCTTTCTACAAATCCAGCACTACAAATGATAATAAATGGTAAAGCCCAACATAAGGAGGCAAGCTATACCCTAGAAGAAGCAAGAAACTAATCGTCTTGGCAACAAAACAAAGAGAATAAAAGCACACAAACCTAACCTCACATCCAAATATGAATATAACGGGAAGCAGTAATCACTATTCCTTAATATCTCTCAATATCAATGGCCTCAACTCCCCAATAAAAAGACATAGATTAACAAACTGGATACGCAACGAGGACCCTGCATTCTGCTGACTACAGGAAACACACCTCAGAGACAAAGACAGACACTACCTCAGAGTGAAAGGCTGGAAAACAATTCTCCAAGCAAATGGTCAGAAGAAGCAAGCTGGAGTAGCCATTCTAATATCAAATAAAATCAATTTTCAATTAAAAGTCATCAAAAAAGATAAGGAAGGACACTTCATATTCATCAAAGGAAAAATCCACCAAGATGAACTCTCAATCCTAAATATCTATGCCCCAAATACAAGGGCACCTACATACGTAAAAGAAACCTTACTAAAGCTCAAAACACACATTGCACCTCACACAATAATAGTGGGAGATTTCAACACCCCACTCTCATCAATGGACAGATCATGGAAACAGAAATTAAACAGTGATGTCGACAGACTAAGAGAAGTCATGAGCCAAATGGACTTAACGGATATTTATAGAACATTCTATCCTAAAGCAAAAGGATATACCTTCTTCTCAGCTCCTCATGGTACTTTCCCCAAAATTGACCTTTTAATTGGTCAAAAAACGGGCCTCAACAGGTACAGAAAGATAGAAATAATCCCATGCGTGCTATCGGACCACCACAGCCTAAAACTGGTCTTCAATAACAATAAGGGAAGAATGCCCACATATACGTGGAAATTGAACAATGCTCTACTCAATGATAACCTGGTCAAGGAAGAAATAAAAAAAGAAATTAAAAACTTTTTAGAATTTAATGAAAATGAAGATACAACATACCCAAACTTATGGGACACAATGAAAGCTGTGCTAAGAGGAAAACTCATAGCACTGAGTGCCTGCAGAAAGAAACAGGAAAGAGCATATGTCAGCAGCTTGACAGCACACCTAAAAGCTCTAGAACAAAAAGAAGCAAATACACCCAGGAGGAGTAGAAGGCAGGAAATAATCAAACTCAGAGCTGAAATCAACCAAGTAGAAACAAAAAGGACCATAGAAAGAATCAACAGAACCAAAAGTTGGTCCTTTGAGAAAATCAACAAGATAGATAAACCCTTAGCCAGACTAATGAGAGGACACAGAGAGTGCGTCCAAATTAACAAAATCAGAAATGAAAAGGGAGACATAACTACAGATTCAGAGGAAATTCAAAAAATCATCAGATCTTACTATAAAAACCTATATTCAACAAAATTTGAAAATCTTCAGGAAATGGACAATTTCCTAGACAGATACCAGGTATCGAAGTTAAATCAGGAACAGATAAACCAGTTAAACAACCCCATAACTCCTAAGGAAATAGAAGCAGTCATTAAAGGTCTCCCAACCAAAAAGAGCCCAGGTCCAGACGGGTTTAGTGCAGAATTCTATCAAACCTTCATAGAAGACCTCCTACCAATATTATCCAACTATTCCACAAAATTGAAACAGATGGAGCACTACCGAATTCCTTCTACGAAGCCACAATTACTCTTATACCTAAACCACACAAAGACAC